>NC_068438.1:35813241-35828241 GCF_023373465.1 Oncorhynchus keta | reverse complement strand
GTGTGTAGTGAAATACAGAACCTGTGAGAATTTACTTTTGAACAAACTCTTGGTTTTACAGCTACAGTAAAAACTATTTTGTCATGATGAAATCACAGGAGAGGTGTTAGGGACTGTGAGCCACTCAGAAAGACACCCACCACAGACAGAAAGAACTCCTGCAGAATGAAAAGTGAAACCCCATTACTTCCAACCACATGACAGCTAACACATCTCCAAACTGCAGACTCACAGCAGCTCTTAGCCCTAGTCACTGGGCCATCAGACAGGGTGGACTGACTGACCTGACATGAAACACAACACTTCAGGACTGGAACCATACCAAGAAGTCATCAGCAAGGTACAGTTGAAATCTGAAGTTGACATACTGTCAGGTGTGTGCGTACTGGTAGCGAAGTTTTGCGAAAACGCGCAAAACAGTCACAAGAATAAAGTTTAACAATAGACATCTTCGTGAAAAATAACACCGAAAAAACAAGCCAGTCTGGCGCGTCAACAATACACACGTAACACAAACAATCTTACACAAAGAACATGATGGGGAACAGAGGAATAAATACATGTAGATTGATTGGGGAATGAAAACCAGGTGTGCAGGGAACAAGACAAAACAAATGGATACATGAAATAGGGAGCGTCGGTGGCTAGAAAGCCGGTGACGTCGACCGCCGAACAAGGAGAGGAGCCGACATCGGCGGAAGTCGTGACACATACACATAGATTGGAGTCATTAAAACCCGTTTTTCAACCACTCCACAAATTTCTCGTTAACAAACTTTAGTTTTGGCAAGTCGGGTAGGACATCTACTTTGTGTCTTTCAAGGCCTATTTTCAAACTCAGTGCCTCTTTGCTTGACATCGTGGGAAAATCAAAAGAAATCAACCAAGATCTCATAAAACAATTGTAGTCCTCCACAAGTTTTGGTTCATCCTTGGGGGCAATTTCCAAATGGATGAGGGTACCACGTTCATCTGTACAAACAATAGTACGCAAGTATAAACACCATGGGACTATGCAGCCGTCTTACCGCTCAGGAAGGTGACGTGTTCTGTCTTCTAGAGATGAACGTACTTTGGTGCGAAAAGTGCAAATCAATCCCAGAACAACAGCAAAGGACCTTGTGAAGATGCTGGAGGAATATCCACAGTAAAAATGTTCTATATCAACATAACCTGAAAGGCCGCTCAGCAAGGAAGAAGCCACTGCTCCAAAACCGCCATAAAAAAGCCAGACTACGGTTGGGGACAAAGATCGTATGAAAACAAATAGAACTGTTTGGCCATCATGACCATTGTTATGTTTGGAGGAAAAAGGGGGAAGCTTGCAAGCCGAAGAACACTGTCACGCCCTGACCCTAGAGAACCTTTTACTTTGGTTAGGTCAGGGTGTGACTAGGGTGGGTAGTATAGTTTTTTATTTTCTATGTTGGCCTGGTATGGTTCCCTATCAGAGGCAGCTGTCTATCGTTGTCTCTGATTGGGGATCATACTTAGGCAGCCTTTTTCCACCTTGCTTTTTAGCCCTACAAAGCTGTACGTTTCGTTTGTTACTCTTTCTTGTTTTGTGCCGGTTATCATAAATAAAAAATCATTAACCTACCCCACGCTGCATCTTGGTCCGACCATCCTTCCAACAACGATCATTGCAAACACCATCCCAACCGTGAAGCACGGGGTGGCAGCATCATGTTGTGGGGGTGCTTTGCTGAAGGAGTGACTGGTGCACTTCACAAAATAGATGGCATCACGAGGGAGGAAAAATAAGTGGATATTTTGAAGCAACATTCAAAGACATCAGTCAGGAAGTTAAAGCTTGGTCGCAAATGGGTCTTCCAAATGGACAATGACCACAAGCATACTTCCAAAGTTGTGGCAAAATGGCTTAAGGACAACAAAGTCAAGATATTGGAGTGGCCATCACAAAGCCCTGACCTCAATCCTATAGAAAATGTGTGGGCAGAACTAAAAAAGCGTGTGCGAGCAAGGAGGCCTGGGCCAGAATTCCCCCAACTTATTGTGGGAAGCTTGTGGAAGGCTACCTGAAACATTTGACCCAAGTTCAACAATTTAAAGGCAATGCTACCAAGTACTAATTGAGTGTATGTAAACTTCTGACCCACTTGGAATGTGATGAAATAAATAAAAGCTGAAATAAATCATTCTCTCAACTATTATTCTGACATTTCACATTCTTAAAATAAAGTGGTGATCCTAACTGACCTAAAACAGGGCATTTTTACTAGGATTAAATGTCAGGAATTGTGAAAAAGTTTAAATGTATTTGGCTAAGGTGTATGTAAACCTCTTACTTCAACTGTACATAAAATAAAGAAAATGTTTCCTTACATACAGAGAGAAACCAGTGCCAATACTTTGGAGGGAAAAACTCACATTTTTCAAGCTCAGACAAGTAGCTAAAAAGTGTGCCTTGTCTAGTGATGCTAAAACACACTGACCTGGTCTCCTTGGAGAAGACAGAAGACCTTACATGACTTTGTACGTTTCACAGTCAGTCATTTAATCTTGGAACAGTATCAAGGCTTCTCTATCTCCCTTCAACCTCCAGAAGGGGACAGGACAGTTAGGGACACTCTGCCAGTTCATCGCTCAGTGTCAAACAGTGATCGCATGCCAAACAATCACATTAGCCTTGCAGTCTAAAAGCTGGGGGACAGACAGTGCTGGTAGCCACAGTGAACCATAGCTCTCCCTGCTCATTACTGGGGTCTCTCTATCTCTCTATCCCTCCCTCCCTCCAGACAGACCACATCTCAGCATCTATAATGCACTCACGCCTGAAGAGAGACACTCAGCTTTTTACTAGGAAGGAAATTGCCAGTCGGGCCTCGCTCAACAGCTTTTAACAACTCAACACTGGTCAACTAATGACTGTCTGAGATGGAGTGAAGGAGAAATAGTCATGTTGGAAATACAGTAGGAGAGAGGTGGAGAGAAAATTAGAGTGAGCCAGATTAAGAGAGTGAGGGTAAAGTATGTCTAGAAGTAGTCATAACAAAGTTAAATAACTGCTAACAAAGTTCAGAACCACACACATTGCTATTCTAAGCCTGGCAGGTAATGCCAGTTCTTTCATCTTTTCACTGATAAATGATTTGCCTCCCATTTGCGGCTGTCTGTCAGCAGAGGACAGAGACGACACGTCTGAATTAACACGAAGCTTAGAGCTCAACTTCATCAAACTGATATCAAAGAGAGAGAGAAAAATGTATGAAAAGAGGGAGAGAGATGTGCATGGGAGGGTGTGCGACAGACAGAGGGAAAGAGAGATACAGAGAGAGGGAGTGTAGTAGTTTTGGGAGCTGGAGGAGGAGGGGTTACTCACGGGTCCTGTCACCTTTCCACCTCCAGCCACTCTTGTACCGCCCCTGTCCATCCCCTGGCATACATGCTCCATTCAGCACCTCCAGCAGCAGCAGCAGCAGCAGCAGGGGCATCCGCCTTGCAGCCATGCCTGCCTCCACAGATCTCATTGGGGTTAGAGAACAGAGCAGAGGGCCGAAGGGGGAGACGTGCCTGGTTCTCTCATATCACACACAGCTGTGGTGGGGGGGTCCAGAGTACAACAACAACACCGCCTCCCCTTCCTCCTCCTCCTTCACAGTTTCAGCCCAGGTCACACCATCCACAGCCAACCTTGACAGCCCCCCTCTTCCTGCAGGACTGGACTGATTCCTTTGAAGGAAGCAGCAGTGTTGGCGAGTTGGCTGGGGAGGCGAGGTGGCTGGGGAGGCAGACTATAATTCCAGCATGGGCACACAGGCAGATTAAAGCCTGGATTTCTGCAGCGATGCTCTGAAATATTGATTCCGCTTTTTTCTATCCGTCTTCTCTCTTCCTCTTCTTTCTCTGCCTCTCAGAGTTGGTGGAGTATTTATTGGAGTCCTGTTGAAATGCTTATAGGCTCAGCTTCACCGGAGACACTTCCCATGGAGTGCTGGAGAGAAGTGTTTTCCTCTTACTATGTACAAGTTGCTGAGAGCAGTAGCAGAGACACTTCGGCAACGGTCAGGTCCGGTGACAGTGATAGTGACACATCAATTGATCCGACAGCTCTTTCTCAGGCAGTTACTGGCCACGGCTAACAGTCTGTGTGTCCCTCCTCCCCCTCCGTACAGCACCCACCTCTTCTTACATCACAGGAGACAGTGTTGATATGAATATAAGAAATACATGAGAGAGAGAGAGAGAGAGAGAGAGAGAGAGAGCATTCTCAACACAGCAGCCTTGACACTGCAAACAGAGACTCTGAGGGAGGGAGAACCACCACGAGTAACAGAGAGAGGAAAGGAGGGAGGGAGAGAAAGAGGGACAGGGAGGGAGAGAGAGAGAGAGAGAGAGAGAGAGAGACTAGAGCGGGGACTGTGAATGGATATTTCACAAGTGCTGGATCTCTTGTCCTGTCGTCTGTTCTGTGATGCTCTCCGTCTGGATTATCCTCCATCTATCTACAACTATGACCTGTGTGTGTGTGTGTGTGTGTGTGTGTGTGTGTGTGTGTGTGTGTGTGTGTGTGTGTGTGTGTGTGTGTGTGTGTGTGTGTGTGTGTGTGTGTGTGTGTGTGTGTGTGTGTGTGTGTGTTCTCACAAGCAGATTAATCCAGTGCTCTCTGAGAGCAAACATCTCCTGCAGCAGCTTGCCGTCCTACCCGACACACCTGTACACACAGGCAGACAGGAAGACAGGCTGACTGGCTTGCAGACAGGAAGACAGGCTGACAGGCAGGCAGACAGGAAGACAGGCTGACAGGCAGGCAGACAGGAGCAGACAGGAAGACAGGCTCGCAGGCATGCAGACAGGCTGACAGGCAGGCAGACAGGAAGACAGGCTCACAGGCAGACAGACAGGAAGACAGGCATGCAGACAGGCTGACAGGCAGGCAGACAGGAAGACAGGCTTACAGGGAGACAGGAAGACAGGCGGTCAGGCAGACCGGAAGACAGGCTCACAGGCAGGCAGACAGGAAGACAGGCTCACAGGCAGGCAGACAGGCAGACAGGCAGACAGGCTCACAGGCAGACAGGAAGAGAGGCAGACAGGCAACCATGTGCACCACAAAACTGGTTCTACTTCTGTCAGTCTGGCAGTGACACTATGGAGAAGAGGTGACCTACAAATAGCCAGAAAGGGAGTGAACAAACGTAACACAACACGCATAAGCTGTAAGAGCTTTTCCTTGAATACGTTTCAGACACACACACACACACACACACTCACCGTATATTTCATTACAAAGCGTGCTCAGCAACTGTGGGTTTTGAGTTACACCACTTGTTTCCTCCGGCGGGCCGGTCTGTCAGGAGGCAGGTGAGAGCAGGGGAACATGGGAGACTGGATGACAGCAGCTACCCCCCCCCCCAACGACAGTGTCCTTCCTCATGAGTTGTGTGAATAACAGAGTGCCTAACGACAGTGTTCCTATTGGTCAGCCAGGTAACCATGTTCTGGTCCTGAGGGGCTGCTCTCCTGCTGATAGAATTAACCCCTGTACATTAAACTCTGATAAAGCTCTGATTAGAACTGTAATGATTAGGCCTTGGGAATGATTACTAGTGCAGAGAAGGTACAGATAGAGGCGTTTGCAACACTCACAGCCCTCCAGAACTCCATGCAGTCACACCTCTTCACAGTCAATGGCGCAGTTAATGCAATATCTTGAAGTGGAACAAAGTTAACTGTAGGTGAAAAGTCAAAGGCAATCTAGAAAGGAGAAGTACTGTTGGAATGGACAGTTTGAATCCCAGGTATATCCGTCTGATGGTATCAGGGCTTTGTGTGTGACAGGAGAGGAGTGAGAGGAGCCTCTGCTTCTTCAGAGAGTAGAGACAGTTGACGGCTCTCTCTGTACCTCACACACACACTGGGCTGGAGGATATTATCTCACTGTTTACCTATGGTCAGACAAGGGTAAAGCCCCTCGTGGGGAAAAGAAGTCAACCAGGAACATTCTCCTCTGCCAAGGTAAATCAAACATCATCAACTCTGATCATAATACAGTTACTATGCAACCGGTCCTTCCTGCAATACAGTATGTGGTTGTTCTTATATTGAATAAAGAAAATGTCATATATTTTCTAGTAACCAGTTTCCATACAATGTTAATGCAGCATCATTCAGAGCCACTTGAAGTTTCTCTGGACTTGACAATACTGTTACATTTCCCTTTAATAATTGCACACACAAATCAGTTATCGTTCCAATGATTCAGTATTACTACAGAAACACTGAGATTCATAAACTCTGTCTGAACTCTGCAGGAGCTGTATAGCTTGAAGAGCTAGAGTTGAAACAATGCAGCACTCCCATCTCTCCTTTACAAGCAGAGAGTTGTTCTCCCAATGACTCTCCTTTACAAACAGAGAGTCGATCTCCCAATGACTCTCCTCTACAAACAGAGAGTCGATCTCCCAATGACTCCCCTTTACAAACAGAGAGTCGTTCTCCTAATAACTCTCCTTTACAAACAGAGAGTTGTTCTCCCAATGAATCTCCTTTACAAACAGAGAGTTGATCTCCCAATGACTCCCCTTTACAAACAGAGAGTTGATCTCCCAATGACTCCCCTTTACAAACAGAGAGTCGTTCTCCTAATAACTCCCATTTACAAACAGAGAGTCGTTCTCCTAAAAACTCTCCTTTACAAGCAGAGTTGTTCTCCCAATGACTCTCCTTTACAAACAGAGAGTCGTTCTCCTAATAACTCCCCCTTACAAGCAGATATCCGTTCGTCCAACGACTCTCCTTTACAAGCAGAGAGTCGATCTCCCAATGACTCTCCTTTACAAACAGAGAGTTGATCTCCCAATGACTCTCCTTTACAAGCAGATATCCGTTCGTCCAACGACTCTCCTTTACAAGCAGAGAGTTGTTCTCCCAATGACTCTCCTTTACAAACAGAGAGTCGTTCTCCTAATAACTCCCCCTTACAAGCAAATATCCGTTCGTCCAATGACTCTCCTTTACAAACAGAGAGTCGATCTCCCAATGACTCTCCTTTACAAAGCAGAGAGTCGTTCTCCTAATAACTCTCCTTTACAAACAGAGAGTCGATCTCCCAATGACTCTCCTTTACAAACAGAGAGTCGTTCTCCTAATAACTCCCCTTTACAAGCAGATATCCGTTCGTCCAATGACTCTCCTTTACAAGCAGAGAGTTGTTCTCCCAATGACTCTCCTTTACAAACAGAGAGTCGATCTCCCAATGACTCTCCTTTACAAACAGAGAGTTGTTCTCCCAATGACTCTCCTTTACAAACAGAGAGTTGTTCTCCCAATGACTCTCCTTTACAAGCAGAGAGTTTTTATTCCAATGACTCTCCTTTACAAGCAGAGAGTTGTTCTCCCAATGACTCTCCTTTACAAGCAGGGAGTATTTCTCCCAATAACTCTCCTTTACAAACAGAGAGTCGTTCTCCCAATGACTCTCCTTTACAAACAGAGAGTCGTTCTCCTAATAACTCTCCTTTACAAACAGAGAGTCGTTCTCCCAATGACTCTCCTTTACAAACAGAGAGTCGTTCTCCTAATAACTCTCCTTTACAAGCAGATATCCGTTCGTCCACGACTCTCCTTTACAAGTTGTTCTCCCAATGACTCTCCTTTACAAACAGGAGTTGTTCTCCCAATGACTCTCCTTTACAAGAGAGTTGTTCTCCCAATGACTCTCCTTTACAAACAGAGAGTTGTTCTCCCCTGAATAACTCCCCTTACAAGCAAATATCAGGGAGTTGTTCCCAATGACTCTCCAACAGGGACTCTCCTTTACAAGCAGAGAGTTGTTCTCCCAATGACTCTCTCAATGACTCTTTACAAACAGGGAGTCGTTCTCCTAATAACTCTCCTTTACAAGCAGATATTGTTCTCCCAATGACTCTCCTTTACAAGCAGAGAGTTGTTCTCCCAATGACTCTCCTTTACAAACAGAGAGTGTTCTCCTAATAACTCCCCTTTACAAGCAAATATCTGTTCTCCCAACGACTCTCCTTTACAACAAGCAGGGAGTTGTTCTCCCAATGACTCTCAATGACTCTCCTTTACAAACAGAGAGTTGTTCTCCCAATAACTCTCCTTTACAAGCAGATATCCGTTCTCCAATGACTCTCCTTTACAAGCAGAGAGTTGTTCTCCCAATGACTCTCCTTTACAAACAGAGAGTCGATCTCCCAATGACTCTCCTTTACAAAGAGAGAGTTGTTCTCCCAATGACTCTCCTTTACAAGCAGAGAGTTTTTATTCCAATGACTCTCCTTTACAAGCAGGGAGTATTTCTCCCAATAACTCTCCTTTACAATCAGAGAGTCATTCTCCCAATGACTCTCTTTTACAAGCAGAGTCGTTCTCCCAATGATGCTCCTTTACAAGCAGAGAGTTGTTCTCCCAAGGACTCTCCTTTACAAGCAGGGAGTCGTTCTCCCAATGACTCTCCTTTACAAGCAGGGAGTTGTTCTCCCAATGACTCTCCTTTACAAACAGAGAGTTGTTCTCCCAATGACTCTCCTTTACAAGCAGGGAGTTGTTCTCCCAATGACTCTCCTTTACAAGCAGGGAGTCGTTCTCCCAATGACTCTCCTTTACAAGCAGGGAGTTGTTCTCCCAATGACTCTCCTTTACAAACAGAGAGTTGTTCTCCCAATGACTCTCCTTTACAAGCAGGGAGTTGTTCTCCCAATGACTCTCCTTTACAAGCAGGGAGTCGTTCTCCCAATGACCTTGTGCATGAGAATAATTTAGAAACTGCTGCCGTGTATAGCAATAAAGCTAGATGGAAGTAATGAGAGAACGGATCTCGCTATCTCTTACCATCCACCCCGCTTTCTCTCTCCATCCCTCTGTTTTTCAGATTTTAACAGAGATTATACAAGAAATTTACAGAGAGAATACAATTGATGTTTACTGCATGCTAGCATCAAAGGTACTGCCACTGCAGCCTCCACAGCTTATCCACACCAGATAAAACATGCTTTATCTTTTATATCTATCAGTCCTTCCAGCATGGCGTGCTGGCCCCTCTCCTGGTGCCTACGGTGCCATCAGAGAGCAGGGTGATTGGTGGTACAGAGAGGCCCAGCAGGAGAACTGAGGCACCACCAGGTGGTCTGGAACACAATGAGCACCAGGGACTGGCACACACACTCGTCGCAGCACACACACACACACACACACACATCCTAACGTAAACTATATATACAAAAGTATGTGGACACCCCTATTTCAGCCACACCAGTTGCTGACAGGTGTATAAAATTGAGCACACCGCCATGCAATCTCCATGGAGAAACATAGAATGGCCGTTCAATGTGGCACCGTCATAGTATGCCACCTTTCCAACAAGTCAGTTCATCAAATTTCTGCCCTGCTAGAGCTGCCCCGGTCAACTGTATGTGCTGTTACTGTGAAGTGGAAATGTCTAGGAGCAACAACTGCTCAGCCACGAAGTGGTGGGCCACACAACCTCACAGAACGAGAACGCAGAATGCTGAAGGTTGTAACGTGTAAAAATCATCTCTCCTCAGTTGCAACCTACCGAGTTCCAAACTGCCTCTGGAAGCAATGTCAGCACAATAACTGTTTGTCGGGAGCTTCATGAAATGGGTTTCCATGGTCGAGCAGCCACACAAGCTAAAGATCAGCATGTGCAATGCCAAGCGTTGGCTGGAGTGGTGTAAAGCTCGCCGACATTGGACTCTGGAGCAGTGGAAACACGTTTTCTGGAGTGAAGAATCACACTTCACTATCTGGCAGTCCAACAGACAAATCTGGGTTTAATGTATGCCAGGAGAACGCAACCTGCTCAAATGCATAGTAACAACTGTAAAGTTTGGTGGATGAGGAACAATGGTCTGGGGCTGTTTTTCATGGTTCAGGCTAGGACCCTTAGTTCCAGTGGAGGGAAATCTTAATGCTACAGTATACAATGGCATTTTAGATGATTCTGTGCTTCCAACTTTGTGACAACAGTTTGGGGAGGCCCTTTTCTGTTTCAGCATGACAATGACATGACAATGACCCCATAAACGAAGCGAGGTCTATACAAAAATGGTTTGTCAAGGTGGGTGTGGAAAAACTTGATTGGCCTGCACAGAGCCCTGACCTCAATCCCATGGAACACCTTTGGGATGAATTGAAACGCTGACTGTGAGCCAGGCCTAACCGCCCAACATCAGTGCCCGACCTGTTCTTGTGGCTGAATGGAAGCAAGTCTCCACAGCAATGTTCCAACATCGCGTGGAAAGCCTACCCAGAAGAGTGGAGGCTGTTATAGTAGCAATGTTCCAACATCACGTGGAAAGCCTTCCCAGAAGAGTGGAGGCTGTTATAGCAGCAATGTTCCAACACCTAGTGGAAAGCCTTCCCAGAAGAGTGGAGGCTGTTATAGCAGCAAAGGGGCAATTTTGTAATGAGATGTTCGACGAGCAGATGTCCACATACTTTTGGTGATGTAGTGTAAGTATTTGAGGATCTATAGTTTGAATAAACAGTGAATAGTATTAATTTGTATCAATGTTTACATACTGCTTTACAGCTGTGGAAAAAGTAGACAAAAAAACAAAAAAAGTCATACTTGAGAAAAAGTACAGATACCTTAATTAATAGAAAGTTACTCAAGTAAAAGTAAAAGTCACCCTGTAAAATATTACTTGAGTAAAAGTCTAAAAGTATTTGGTTTTAAATATACTTAAATATCAAAAGTAAATGTGATTGCTAAAATCTACTATTATCAAAAGTAAAAGTATAAATAATTTCAAATTCCTTATTTTAAGCAAAGCAGACTGCACCATTTTCACCATTTTCTTCTGCACCATTTTCTTCCTGGACAGCCAGGGGCACACTCCAACACTCAGACATTATTTACAAAAGATGCATTTGTGTTTAGTGAGTCTGCCAGATCAGAGGCAGGAGGGATGACCACGTGTTCTCTTGATAAGTACGTGAATTGGAGCATTTCCCTGTCCTGCTAAGCATTCATGTAACTAGTACTTTTGTGTGTCAGGGAAAATGTATGGAGTAAAAAGTACATAATATTTTTAGGAATGTAGTGAAGTAAAAGTAAAAGTAGTCAAAAATATAAATAGTAAAGTACAGATACCCCAAGAAATGGCTTACGTAGTACTTTAAAGTATTTTTACTTAGGTGCTTTACACCACTGCTGTTTACTCATCTCATATTTATATAATGTATTCTATTATACTTTATTTTAGTCAATACCACTCAGACAGTGCTCAATCTAATATTTATATATTTCTTAATTCCATTCTTTTACTTTTAGATTTGTGTGTATTGTGGTGAATCTTTTTTTTTAATACTACTGCAGTGGTGGAGCTAAGAACACAAGCATTTCACTATGCCTGCAATGACATCTGCTAAATATGTGTTGGGGACCAATAAAAATTGATGTGATTGGATGTGCCTCCTGAGAGAGGAAGCATTTGACCTTGTTAATGCCAATGTCCTAGTCAATACCTCCCCCAGCCACAGACCTACTGAGCCAGGTCAGACACCTACTGAGCCAGGTCAGACACCTACTGAGCCAGGTCAGACACCGACTTAGCCAGGTCAGACACCGACTTAGCCAGGTCAGATACCTACTGAGCCAGGTCAGACACCTACTGAGCCAGGTCAGACACCTACTGAGCCAGGTCAGACACCTACTGAGCCAGGTCAGACACCTACTGAACAGTTTCAACTGTTCTGCCTTATTATTATTTGACCATGCTGGTCATTTATGAACATTTTAACATCTTGGCCATGTTCTGTTATAATCTCCACCCAGCACAGCCAGAAGAGGACTGGCCACCCCACATAGCTTGGTTCCTCTCTAGGTTTCTTCCTAGGTTTTGGCCTTTCTAGGGAGTTTTTCCTAGCCACCGTGCTTCTACACCTGCATTGCTTGCTGTTTGGGGTTTTAGGCTGGGTTTCTGTACAGCACTTTGAGATATCAGCTGATGTACGAAGGGCTATATAAATACATTTGATTTGATTTGATTTGATTACTGAGCCAGGTCAGACACCTACTGAGCCAGGTCAGACACCTACTGAGCCAGGTCAGACACCTACTGAGCCAGGTCAGACACCTACTGAGCCAGGTCAGACACCTACTGAGCCAGGTCAGCCACCTACTGAGCCAGGTCAGCCACCTACAGAGTCAGGTCAGCCACCTACAGAGTCAGGATCACTCAGTAACAACCTCTATAGCCTGTGTCTCATACCAGGCCAGACCATTCCCTCATCACCCTATCTGAGAGATCAATGGTTCCCCCACACCCAGCTCACTGTACACTTGCTCAAAACTATTGTTTTATTTATTTCACCTTTATTTAACCAGGTAGGCCAGTTGAGAACAAGTTCTCATTTGCAACTGCGACCTGGCCAAGATAAAGCAATGCACATACAGCAACACAGAGTAACACATGGAATAAACAACCATACAGTCAATAATACAGTAGAAAAAGTCTATGTACAGAATGTGCAAATGAGGTAGGATAAGGGAGGTAAAGGCAATAAATAGGCCATGGTGGCGAAGTAACTACAATATAGCAGTTAAACACTGGAATGGTAGATGTGCAGAAGATGAATGTGCAAGTAGAGATACTGGGGTGCAAAGGAGCAAGATAAATACATAAATACAGTATGGGGATGAGGTAGTTGGATGGGCTATGTACATGTGCAGTGATCTGTAAGCTGCTCTGACAGCTGGTGCTTAAAGCTAGTCTCCAACATCAGTGATTTTTGCAGTTCGTTAAAGTCATTGGCAGCAGAGAACTGGAAGGAAAGGTGGCAAAAGGAAGAATTGGCTTTGGGGGTGACCAGTGATATATACCTGCTGAAACCAGATTGCATAGTGGAAAAGGTACGGTGGGATTCGAAATGGTCGGTAATCTGTTTGTTAACTTGGCTTTCGAAGACCTTTGAAAGGCAGGGTAGGATAGATATAGGTCTGTAACAGTTTGGGTCTAGAGTGTCTCCCTCTTTGAAAAGGGGGATGACCGTGGCAGCTTTCCAATCTTTGGGAATCTCAGACGATACGAAAGAGAGGTTGAACAGGCTAGTAATAGGGGTTGCAACAATTTCGGCAGATAATTTTAGAACGATATGGTCCAGATTGTCTAGCCTGGCTGATTTGAAGGGGTCCAGATTTTGCAGCTCTTTCAGAACATCCGCTATCAGCTAGTTTCTGTGGGGAGTGGAGGGCTGTTGATCGGGGTAGGGGTAGCCAGGTGGAAAGCATGGCCAGCCGTGGAAAATTGCTTGTTGAAAATCTCAATAATAGTGGCTTTATCGGTGGTGACAGTGTTTCCTAGCCTCAGTGCAGTGGGCAGCTGGGAGGAGGTGTTCTTATTCTCCATGGACTTTACAGTGTCCCAGAACTTTTTTTAGTTTGTGCTACAGGATGCAAATTTCTGCTTGAAAAACTAGCCTTGGCTTTCCTAACTGCCTGTGTATATGGTGAGGTGAGGAAGGCACTTTTTAAGATGGCGAGGAAGGCACTTTTAAAGAATAACCAGCATCCTCTACTGATGAGGGCAATATCCTTCCAGGGTACCCGGGCCAGGTCGATTAGAAAGGTCTGCTGGCTGAAGTGTTTTAGGAAGCATTTGAAAGTGATGAGGGGTGGTCGTTTGATCGCAGACCCATTACGGATGCAGGCAATTAGGCAGTGATCGCTGAGATCTTGGTTGAAAACAGCAGAGGTGTATTTGGTGGGCAAGTTGGTTAGGATGATATCTATGAGGGTGCCCGTGTTTACGTATTTGGGGTTGTACCTGGTGGGTTCATTGATCATTTGTGTGAGATTGAGGGCATCAAGCTTAGATTGTATGATGGCCGGAGTGTTAAGCATGTCCCAGTTTAGGTCACCTAGCAGCAAGAGCTCTGAAGATAGATGTGTGGCAATCAATTCACATATGGTGTCCAGGGCACAGCTGGGGGCAGAGGGTGGTCTATAGCAAGCGGCAAAGGTGTGAGAATTGTTTCTGGAAAGGTGGATTTCTAAAAGTAGAATCTCAAATTGTTTTGGTACAGACCTGGATAGTAAAGACAGAACTCTGCAGGCTATCTCTGCAGTAGATTGCAACTCCGCCCCCTTTGGCAGTTCTATCTTGTCGGAAAATGTTATCGTTAGGGATCGAAATTTCAGGGGTTTTGGTGGTCTTCCGAAGCCAGGATTCCGACACGGCTCGGACATCCGAGTTGGCAGAGTGTGCTAAAGTAGTGAAAATACTAACTTGGGGAGGAGGCTTCTAATGTTTAACATGCATGAAACCAAGGCTTTTACATTTACAGAAGTCAACAAATGAGAGCACCTGGGGAGTAGGAGTGGGCCTGGATTAACCAGAGAAACAGAGGAAGAGTAGGATAAGGGTACGGCTAAAGGCTATCAGAACTGGTCGTCTAGTACGTTCAGAACAGAGAGTAAAAGGAGCAGGGTTCTGGGTGCGATAGAATAGATTCAAGGCATAATGTACAGACAAAGGTATGGTAGGATGGGAGTACATTGGAGGTAAACATAGGCATTGAGTAATGATGAGAGAGATATTGTCTCTAGAGACGTTGAAACCAGGTGATGTCACCGCATATGTGGGAGGTGGAACTAAATGGTTGGTTAAGGCATATTGAGCAGGGCTAGAGGCTCTACAGTGAAATAAGACAATAATCACTAACCAGGACAGTAATGAACAAGGCATATTGATATTAGTGAGCCGGGTGATCATAGGGGTCCAGTGAGTGGTTGGGCTGGCTGGAGACACCACCTGGTTTAAATTCAGACAGCTAGCAGGCCGGGGATAGCAAGCTAGCAGAAGGGCCTTAGAGGGACTTCATGACGGAGGAAAGTCCGTTTTAGCCTCCTCATGCGGTGACGTCAATAGACCAGTCGTAATGGATTAGTAGGGTTCCAAGTAGCAGAGGGGTCCAAATCCAATTTGTATAGTGGCCCAAGAAATTGGCCGATGGATCTATTCAGCCAGCAGCCCAATATGCTCTAGA
>NC_068438.1:35803241-35808241 GCF_023373465.1 Oncorhynchus keta | reverse complement strand
GATACGAAGCAGACTGTACACCTGGCACACTGTAAAAGGAGCTAGATGGTGAAACTCTACCAGACTTTACTGTGGGAGCTTCAAAAGAGCAGGCTAAATGTGCAGCCGCTATGAGAATAACAACACCTGTAATATGAGCTTTAACCAGCAGGGGTCTGTATTTGGACAGTATATATTTAGGTTAGAGATCCCGGGACAATGGGGAGATAGATGTTAGGTTATGGTTGAGGTGTTGACCTGACACCTGACTGGACTGGCTGTAGAATAGGCTGGGGTCCCCAGTGAGACTCCATCAATCAGCTGTTTCTTACCTCCTACCTGCCTACCTCCTACTACAGAGGGTAGTGCATACGGCCCAGTACATCACTGGGGCTAAGCTGCCTGCCATCCAGGACCTCTAGGCGGTGTCAAAGGAAGACCCTAAAAATTGTCAAAGGCCCCAGCCACCCCAGTCATAGACTGTTCTCTCTACTACCACATGGCAGGCGGTACTGGAGTGCCAAGTCGAGGACAAAAAGGCTTCTCAACAGTTTTTACCCCCAAGCCATAAGACTCCTAAACAGGTAATCAAATGGTTACACGGACTATTTGCATTTTGTGCCCCCTCCCAACCCCTCGCTGCTGATACTCTCTGTTTATCATATATGCATAGTCACTTTAAATATACATTCATGTACATACCACCTCAATTGGCCCGACCAACCACTGCTCCTGCACATTGGCTACCCAGACTATCTGCATTGTGTCCCACCACCCGCCAACCCCTCTGTTATGCTACTGCTACTCTCTGTTCATCATATATGCATAGTCACTAACTATACCTACATGTACATACTACTACAATCATCCCAACTAACCGGTGTCTGTATGTAGCCTCACTACTTTTATAGCCTCTCTACTGTTATTTTTCACTGTCTTTTTACTGTTGTGTTATTTCTTTACTTACCTATTGTTCACCTAATACCTTGTTTGCACTTTGGTTAGAGCCTGTAAGTAAGCATTTCACTGTAAGGTTGTATTCCGTGCACGTGGCAAATACATTTTGATTTGGATCAATTAGACCACAGGGTGAACCTGATCAATAATTTACAGACCATATAGAGCACAACCATACACCTTCCACACACACAGACAGCCCATATCCACGTACTAGCACACAGATACACACACACAGACAGCCCATATCCACGTACTAGCACACAGATACACACACACAGACAGCCCATATCCACGTACTAGCACACAGATACACACACACAGACAGCCCATATCCACGTACTAGCACACAGATACACACACACAGACAGCCCATATCCACGTACTAGCACACAGATACACACACACAGACAGCCCATATCCACGTACTAGCACACAGATACACACACACAGACAGCCCATACCCACGTGCTAGCACACAGATACACACACACAGACAGCCCATATCCACGTACTAGCACACAGATACACACACACAGACAGCCCATATCCACGTGCTAGCACACAGATACACACACACAGACAGCCCATATCCACGTACTAGCACACAGATACACACACACAGACAGCCCATATCCACGTACTAGCACACAGATACACACACACAGACAGCCCATATCCACGTACTAGCACACAGATACACACACACAGACAGCCCATACCCACGTGCTAGCACACAGATACACACACACAGACAGCCCATACCCACGTGCTAGCATACAGATACACACACACAGACAGCCCATACCCACGTGCTAGCACACAGACAGTCCATACCCACGTGCTTGCACACAGATACACACACACACACACACATAGAGAGAGAGACAGAGAGAAAAAGAGAGAGAGACAGAGAGAGAAAGAGAGAGAAACAGAGAGAGAAAGAAACAGAGAGAGAGAGAGAGAAACAGAGAGAGAGAGAGAGAAACAGAGAGAGAGAGAGAGAGAGAGAAAGAGAGAGAGAGACAGAGAGAAACAGAGAGAGAAAGAGCGGGAAACAGATTATATATATATATATATATATATATATAGATATATATATATAGATATATATATATATATATATATATATATATAGAGAGAGAGAGAGAGAGAGAGATAAAGACAGAGAAAGAAACAGAGAGAGAGAGAGAAACAGGGAGAGAAAGAGCAAGAAACAGAGATAGAAACAGAGAGAGAAACAGAGAAACAGAGAAAGAGCAAGAAACAGAGAGAGAGAGAAACAGAGAGAAAAAGTGATAAACAGAGAGAGAGAAACAGAGAGAAACAGAGAGAGAAGAGAGAGAGAGAGAGAGAGAGAGAGAGAGAGAGAGAGAGAGAGAGAGAGAGAGAGAGAGAGAGAGGGAGAGAGAGAGTATGAGAAAGACAAAGACAAAGAGAAAGATAAGTCTGAACAGCTCAGAGGAATTATTCTGCAGTAAACTATGGTGAAACCAGGATAATGTTTGACCAGTTATTGCATTGGTACAGAGCACTCCCATTGAAGTCTGCCATAGCTGTAAACGTAGTGCTGGTGTACATAGGCAGTGCTAAACTGAGCCAGGAGATGGTGCCCTCTAACAGGAAGCTGATCTAAAGGGCTTCAGACTACTATCACAGACACAACAATGAGTCAGATGTTTGACCGGATGTCTAGATCTGAAGCATCCAGTCGGGGTTATGGGGATGAGGGGAAGCCCAGTGGTGGGGAGAAGGAGCCAGGTTGCCAACATTCTGCTCATTTTATCATTGATGAAACAGTTGATCTCCGTACAGGTCTGTTCCCAAAACAAACATTTGTTACAAACAAGAGTGAACTAAGTTTTGTAGACTTTACCCTTCGCAAAAGTTTTTAAAAATTGCGTTGTTTAGGAGTGCAAGGGCAATTTGCGTTATTGCTTATGCACACTTCACAGAGCAGCAGTGAACATATTTACTGCTGTGGGAACAGGTGATGTATCCTCATGTACCAGAAGGGGGCGATAGAGTCTCACATTCCAGGAAAAGCAGAGGGCTACAGGTAACTGCCAGAATAAAGGAAACGCTTGAGTAAATGAGGGATACAATGTATATTGAAAGCAGGTGCTTCCACACAGGTGTGGTTCCTAAGCTAATTAAGCAATTAAAACACCCCATGCTTACGGTCATGTATAAAAATGCCCAGTTGCCCTTTAATTTGGCTACCATGGCAAGAAAAAGATATCTCTGTGACTTTGAAAGAGAGGTCTCGAAATAGCATAGAGGGTTTAAAGGGTGTGTGTGTGTGTGTGTGTGTGTGTGTGTGTGTGTGTGTGTGTGTGTGTGTGTGTGTGTGTGTGTGTGTGTGTGTGTGTGTGTGTGTGTGTGTGTGTGTCTCAGTCACCAGATCTCAACTCAATTGAACACTAATGGGAGATTCTGAAGCGGTGCCTGAAACAGCGTTTTTCACCACCATCAACAAAACATAAAATGATGGAATTTCTTGTGTAAGAATGTTGTCGCCTCCCTCTGATAGAGTTCCAGACACTTGTAGAAACCATGCCAAGGCACATTGAAAGCTGTTCTGGTGGCTCCCCTGTTAATTAAGACACTAAGTTGGTGTTACCTTTATTTTGTCAGTTATCTGTGGATGTGTAGGCTACCCACCTCAGACTGGCCATGTAGTAGACTGATTGAACACCCCGACATGCAGTTTCAGAGGGATACATTACTGGCGTCTTTCATCAGAAACAAATGTTAATGATTGATGCAGTTTTATTCCCAAATTGTTAGCAAAACGGCTGCTTGTGGAAGCGCCTGCTAACTGGTCAGACTAAATACACGTGAATACATAATGCACACGCATATGCACAGGCACCAAAATACATAATGTTAACACCCCCCATTTCCCAATGTATCTCTCTATACCTGTGTATTAATATGGATATAAGATATAAGCCCTCTGATGCACAAAGTGCCAGCAGAATCACTTTTAATTGGCTAAAATAAACAGCCCGATGGAAAGACTCAGCAGACCAACAGATGAAGTTGAAAAGTAAACTGTCTTCAAGTTATTACTAACAGAAGAAGAAGAGGATAGGAAGATTGGGATGTTTGGGATGATGTCATAATTCATCCAGCGACTACATGGGGAGGATAATTACATGGTAGCCTTGTGATTGACGGACCCATTGTCCACTACAGGCTGGATATAGGCAGCTTGGGTAGTGGGCTTCCTTGGCCCCATTAGAAATCAGCCTGAAGCATCCTATCCCCTCTCCTTCTGCAGGCTATTCATCTGGCACCACATACAGACACCATGAGGTGAGGCTGCTGAGGTTAGAAGGGACAGGAGACAAGGAAACGTGATTGGGACCACAGAGAGTCAACTGGGTCAAGCGTCCAACAACAAATATGCACTATGGATACAAATACTTTAGTGCCCACACAAACACTCACAATTACTCTAGACCAGGGGTATATTATACAGCTTAGATATGGTTTTAGTCATTTTAAAGTATATATGTTTGACCCTCCGGCTGTTTACATGTCTGTTAAATAAAAAAATAGAATAGATCTGTCATGATACCTATCCAAGTCCGTATCTGTATAAGAAGCAATCACACCTAAACCCAACAGAAAAGGTACTAATTCTCCTCTCTGCTGTGAGAAGAGAGCCCAGCAGAAGCATGCTCATCTTGTCCCTGCAATATTTAAAGGACTACCTGGAGAGGGAGAGAGAGAGGGAGAGGGAGAGGGAGAGAGAGAGGCAGAGAGAGAGAGGCAGTGAGAGAGAGAGAGGCAGTGAGAGAGAGAGAGGCAGAGAGAGAGAGGCAGTGAGAGAGAGAGAGGCAGTGAGAGAGAGAGAGGCAGAGAGAGAGAGAGGCAGAGAGAGAGGCAGTGAGAGAGAGGCAGTGGAGAGAGAGAGAGGCAGTGGGAGAGAGAGAGAGGCAGAGAGAGAGAGAGGCAGTGGGAGAGAGAGAGGCAGTGAGAGAGAGAGAGAGGCAGTGAGAGAGAGAGAGGCAGTGAGAGAGAGAGAGGCAGTGAGAGAGAGCGAGAGAGAGGCA
>NC_068438.1:35580741-35800741 GCF_023373465.1 Oncorhynchus keta | reverse complement strand
GGCAGGACACTTCGCCGGGCTGCGATAGACTTGGTTCATCCAGCATGCTTCGCTGCATGACTGAGCATCAGGGGCACATTTTCATACATTACTGAAAAACTTTCACATTTGATTTTATTTCACCTTTATTTAACCAGGTAGGCAAGTTGAAAAGAAGTTCTCATTTACAATTGCGACCTGGCCAAGATAAAGCAAAGCAGTTCGACACAGACAACAACACAGATTTACACATGGAGTAAAACAAACATACAGTCAATAATACAGAAGAAAAATAAGTCTATTTAAAATGTGAGCAAATGAGGTGAGATAAGGGAGGTAAAGGCAAAAAAAGGCCATGGTGGCGAAGTAAATACAATATAGCAAGTAAAACACTGGAATGGTAGATTTGCAGTGGAAGAATGTGTCACGGTAGAGATAGAAATAATGGGGTGGAAAGGAGCAAAATAAATAAATAAATACAGTAGGAGATGAGGTAGTTGTTTGGGCTAAATTATAGATGGGCTATGTACAGGTGCAGTAATCTGTGAGCTGCTCTGACAACTGATGCTTAAAGCTAGTGAGGGAGATAAGTGTTTCCAGTTTCAGAGATTTTTGTAGTTTGTTCCAGTCATTGGCAGCAGAGAACTGGAAGGAGAGGCCGCCAAAGGAAGAATTGGTTTTGGGGGTGACCAGAGAGATATACCTGCTGGAGCGCGTGCTACAGGTGGGTGACGCTATGGTGACCAGGGAGCTGAGATAAGGGGGGACTTTACCTAGCAGGGTCTTGTAGATGCCCTGGAGCCAGTGGGTTTGGCGACGAGTATGAAGCGAGGGCCAGCCAACGAGAACGTACAGGTCGTGACTGACTTCCTGAGGCAATCATCTCCACCACTGTGATTGGACTGGTATAATCTGCTGCTACAGTCTACATTAACACAGAGAGCTCTTAACCCCCACCCCCACCCAACATTCTACAGGACTGATTTCTCATTGGATATCAGAGAAGGATCTGAACAAAGGCTGAGGATTGGGATGAATAAAAGGGAGGACGGAGGATGGCATGTCAATGCTAACAGCTCATCTGGTTTCTTTCTCATCTACATTCTACTCATTTTGTAGTTCTGTTTGTAGAGGTCAATCTGTGTGTAGAGGTAACATATACAGACATCCTGCAGCACAGGATGCCAAATATGTATTGTAAGCATTGTCTACCATGTACAAACACACAGGCAGGCACAGGTGCATGCACACACACCAACACACAGTAATGAACTTCACAATAAAGACACAATACAAAGCCTGAGTCTGGGGAGGGAGGAGCTGTCGCAGTAGTTTAGTTGTTGTGGGTTATAGAGAGGAGCTGTCACAGTAGTTTAGATGTTGTGGGCTATAGAGAGGAGCTGTCACAGTAGTTTAGATGTTGTGGGGTATAGAGAGGAGCTGTCACAGTAGTTTAGATGTTGTGGGGTATAGAGAGGAGCTGTCACAGTAGTTTAGATGTTGTGGGTATAGAGAGGAGCTGTCACAGTAGTTTAGATGTTGTGGGGTATAGAGAGGAGCTGTCACAGTAGTTTAGATGTTGTGGGGTATAGAGAGGAGCTGTCACAGTAGTTTAGATGTTGTGGGGAGAGAGGAGCTGTCACAGTAGTTTAGATGTTGTGGGGAGAGAGGATCTGTCACAGTAGTTTAGATGTTGTGGGGTATAGAGAGGAGCTGTCACAGTAGTTTAGATGTTGTGGGGTATAGAGAGGAGCTGTCACAGTAGTTTACATGTTGTGGGGTATAGAGAGGAGCTGTCACAGTAGTTTAGTTGTTGTGGGTTATAGAGAGGAGCTGTCACAGTAGTTTACATGTTGTGGGGTATAGAGAGGATCTGTCACAGTAGTTTACATGTTGTGGGGTATAGAGAGGATCTGTCACAGTAGTTTACATGTTGTGGGGTATAGAGAGGATCTGTCACAGTAGTTTAGATGTTGTGGGGTATAGAGAGGATCTGTCACAGTAGTTTAGATGTTGTGGGGTATAGAGAGGATCTGTCACAGTAGTTTAGATGTTGTGGGGTATAGAGAGGAGCTGTCACAGTAGTTTAGATGTTGTGGGGTAGAGAGGATCTGTCACAGTAGTTTAGATGTTGTGGGGTATAGAGAGGATCTGTCACAGTAGTTTAGATGTTGTGGGGTATAGAGAGGATCTGTCACAGTAGTTTAGTTGTTGTGGGGAGAGAGGATCTGTTACAGTAGTTTAGATGTTGTGGGGTATAGAGAGGATCTGTCACAGTAGTTTAGATGTTGTGGGGTATAGAGAGGATCTGTCACAGTAGTTTAGATGTTGTGGGGTATAGAGAGGATCTGTCACAGTAGTTTAGATGTTGTGGGGTATAGAGAGGATCTGTCACAGTAGTTTAGATGTTGTGGGGAGAGAGGATCTGTTACAGTAGTTTAGATGTTGTGGGGTATAGAGATGATCTGTCACAGTAGTTTAGTTGTTGTGGGGTATAGAGATGATCTGTCACAGTAGTTTAGATGTTGTGGGGTATAGAGAGGATCTGTCACAGTAGTTTAGATGTTGTGGGGTATAGAGAGGATCTGTCACAGTAGTTTAGATGTTGTGGGGTATAGAGAGGATCTGTCACAGTAGTTTAGATGTTGTGGGGAGAGAGGATCTGTTACAGTAGTTTAGTTGTTGTGGGGAGAGAGGATCTGTTACAGTAGTTTAGATGTTGTGGGGTATAGAGAGGATCTGTCACAGTAGTTTAGATGTTGTGGGGTATAGAGAGGAGCTGTCACAGTAGTTTAGATGTTGTGGGTTATAGAGAGGAGCTGTCACAGTAGTTTAGATGTTGTGGGGTATAGAGAGGATCTGTCACAGTAGTTTAGATGTTGTGGGGAGAGAGGATCTGTCACAGTAGTTTAGATGTTGTGGGGTATAGAGAGGAGCTGTCACAGTAGTTTAGATGTTGTGGGTTATAGAGAGGAGCTGTCACAGTAGTTTAGATGTTGTGGGGTATAGAGAGGATCTGTCACAGTAGTTTAGATGTTGTGGGGTATAGAGAGGATCTGTCACAGTAGTTTAGATGTTGTGGGGAGAGAGGATCTGTTACAGTAGTTTAGTTGTTGTGGGGAGAGAGGATCTGTTACAGTAGTTTAGATGTTGTGGGGTATAGAGAGGATCTGTCACAGTAGTTTAGATGTTGTGGGGTATAGAGAGGAGCTGTCACAGTAGTTTAGATGTTGTGGGGTATAGAGAGGATCTGTCACAGTAGTTTAGATGTTGTGGGGTATAGAGAGGAGCTGTCACAGTATAGTTGTTGTGGGGTATAGAGAGGAGCTGTCACAGTAGTTTAGTTGTTGTGGGGTATAGAGAGGAGCTGTCACAGTAGTTTAGTTGTTGTGGGGTATAGAGAGGAGCTGTCACAGTAGTTTAGATGTTGTGGGGTATAGAGAGGAGCTGTCACAGTAGTTTAGATGTTGTGGGGTATAGAGAGGAGCTGTCACAGTAGTTTAGATGTTGTGGGGTATAGAGAGGAGCTGTTACAGTAGTTTAGATGTTGTGGGGTATAGAGAGGAGCTGTCACAGTAGTTTAGATGTTGTGGGGTATAGAGAGGATCTGTCACAGTAGTTTAGATGTTGTGGGGTATAGAGAGGAGCTGTCACAGTAGTTTAGATGTTGTGGGGTATAGAGAGGATAGATGTTGTGGGGTATAGAGAGGATCTGTGACAGTAGTTTAGATGTTGTGGGGTATAGAGAGGAGCTGTCGCAGTAGTTTAGATGTTGTGGGGTATAGAGAGGAGATGTTGTTACAGTAGTTGTTGTGGGGTATAGAGAGGAGCTGTTACAGTAGTTTAGTTGTTGTGGGGTATAGAGAGGAGCTGTCACAGTAGTTTAGTTGTTGTGGGGTATAGAGAGGATCTGTTACAGTAGTTTAGATGTTGTGGGGTATAGAGAGGATCTGTCACAGTAGTTTAGTTGTTGTGGGGTATAGAGAGGAGCTGTTACAGTAGTTTAGTTGTTGTGGGGTATAGAGAGGATCTGTCACAGTAGTTTAGATGTTGTGGGGTATAGAGAGGAGCTGTCACAGTAGTTTAGATGTTGTGGGGTATAGAGAGGATCTGTTACAGTAGTTTAGTTGTTGTGGGGTATAGAGAGGAGCTGTCACAGTAGTTTAGTTGTTGTGGGTTATAGAGAGGAGCTGTCAAAGTAGTTTAGATGTTGTGGGGTATAGAGAGGATCTGTCACAGTAGTTTAGTTGTTGTGGGGTATAGAGAGGAGCTGTCACAGTATAGTTGTTGTGGGGTATAGAGAGGAGCTGTCACAGTAGTTTAGTTGTTGTGGGGTATAGAGAGGAGCTGTCACAGTATAGTTGTTGTGGGGTATAGAGAGGAGCTGTCACAGTAGTTTAGTTGTTGTGGGGAGAGAGGAGCTGTTACAGTAGTTTAGATGTTGTGGGGTATAGAGAGGAGCTGTCACAGTAGTTTAGATGTTGTGGGGTATAGAGAGGATCTGTCACAGTAGTTTAGATGTTGTGGGGTATAGAGAGGATCTGTCACAGTAGTTTAGATGTTGTGGGGTATAGAGAGGAGCTGTCACAGTAGTTTAGATGTTGTGGGTTATAGAGAGGAGCTGTCACAGTAGTTTAGATGTTGTGGGGTATAGAGAGGAGCTGTCACAGTAGTTTAGATGTTGTGGGGTATAGAGAGGATCTGTCACAGTAGTTTAGTTGTTGTGGGGTATAGAGAGGATCTGTCACAGTAGTTTAGATGTTGTGGGGTATAGAGAGGATCTGTCACAGTAGTTTAGATGTTGTGGGGTATAGAGAGGATCTGTCACAGTAGTTTAGATGTTGTGGGTTATAGAGAGGAGCTGTCACAGTAGTTTAGATGTTGTGGGGTATAGAGAGGATCTGTCACAGTAGTTTAGATGTTGTGGGGTATAGAGAGGATCTGTCACAGTAGTTTAGATGTTGTGGGGTATAGAGAGGAGCTGTCACAGTAGTTTAGATGTTGTGGGTTATAGAGAGGAGCTGTCACAGTAGTTTAGATGTTGTGGGTTATAGAGAGGATCTGTCACAGTAGTTTAGATGTTGTGGGGTATAGAGAGGAGCTGTCACAGTAGTTTAGATGTTGTGGGTTATAGAGAGGAGCTGTCACAGTAGTTTAGATGTTGTGGGTTATAGAGAGGAGCTGTCACAGTAGTTTAGATGTTGTGGGTTATAGAGAGGATCTGTCACAGTAGTTTAGATGTTGTGGGTTATAGAGAGGATCTGTCACAGTAGTTTAGATGTTGTGGGGTATAGAGAGGATCTGTCACAGTAGTTTAGATGTTATGGGTTATAGAGAGGATCTGTCACAGTAGTTTAGTTGTTATGGGTTATAGAGAGGATCTGTCACAGTAGTTTAGATGTTGTGGGGTATAGAGAGGATCTGTTACAGTAGTTTAGTTGTTGTGGGTTATAGAGAGGAGCTGTCACAGTAGTTTAGTTGTTGTGGGTTATAGAGAGGAGCTGTCACAGTAGTTTAGATGTTGTGGGGTATAGAGAGGAGCTGTCACAGTAGTTTAGATGTTGTGGGGTATAGAGAGGATCTGTCACAGTAGTTTAGATGTTGTGGGGTATAGAGAGGATCTGTCACAGTAGTTTAGATGTTGTGGGGTATAGAGAGGAGCTGTCACAGTAGTTTAGATGTTGTGGGGTATAGAGAGGAGCTGTCACAGTAGTTTAGATGTTGTGGGGTATAGAGAGGATCTGTCACAGTAGTTTAGATGTTGTGGGGTATAGAGAGGATCTGTCACAGTAGTTTAGATGTTGTGGGTTATAGAGAGGATCTGTCACAGTAGTTTAGATGTTGTGGGGTATAGAGAGGAGCTGTCACAGTAGTTTAGATGTTGTGGGGTATAGAGAGGATCTGTCACAGTAGTTTAGATGTTGTGGGGTATAGAGAGGAGCTGTCACAGTAGTTTAGATGTTGTGGGGAGAGAGGATCTGTCACAGTAGTTTAGATGTTGTGGGGAGAGAGGATCTGTGACAGTAGTTTAGATGTTGTGGGGTATAGAGAGGAGCTGTCACAGTAGTTTAGATGTTGTGGGGAGAGAGGAGCTGTCACAGTAGTTTAGATGTTGTGGGGAGAGAGGAGCTGTCACAGTAGTTTAGATGTTGTGGGGTATAGAGAGGATCTGTCACAGTAGTTTAGGTGTTGTGGGGAGAGAGGAGCTGTCACAGTAGTTTAGATGTTGTGGGATATAGAGAGGATCTGTCACAGTAGTTTAGATGTTGTGGGGTATAGAGAGGATCTGTCACAGTAGTTTAGATGTTGTGGGGTATAGAGAGGAGCTGTCACAGTAGTTTAGATGTTGTGGGGTATAGAGAGGAGCTGTCACAGTAGTTTAGATGTTGTGGGTTATAGAGAGGATCTGTCACAGTAGTTTAGATGTTGTGGGGTATAGAGAGGATCTGTCACAGTAGTTTAGATGTTGTGGGTTATAGAGAGGAGCTGTCACAGTAGTTTAGATGTTGTGGGGTATAGAGAGGATCTGTCACAGTAGTTTAGATGTTGTGGGGTATAGAGAGGATCTGTCACAGTAGTTTAGATGTTGTGGGGTATAGAGAGGAGCTGTCACAGTAGTTTAGATGTTGTGGGGTATAGAGAGGATCTGTCACAGTAGTTTAGATGTTGTGGGGTATAGAGAGGAGCTGTCACAGTAGTTTAGATGTTGTGGGGTTGTGGGGTATAGAGAGGATCTGTCACAGTAGTTTAGATGTTGTGGGGTATAGAGAGGATCTGTCACAGTAGTTTAGATGTTGTGGGGTATAGAGAGGATCTGTCACAGTAGTTTAGTTGTTGTGGGGTATAGAGAGGATCTGTCACAGTAGTTTAGATGTTGTGGGTTATAGAGAGGAGCTGTCACAGTAGTTTAGATGTTGTGGGGTATAGAGAGGATCTGTCACAGTAGTTTAGATGTTGTGGGGTATAGAGAGGGATCTGTCACAGTAGTTTAGGTGTTGTGGGGTATAGAGAGGAGCTGTCACAGTAGTTTAGATGTTGTGGGTTATAGAGAGGAGCTGTCACAGTAGTTTAGATGTTGTGGGTTATAGAGAGGATCTGTCACAGTAGTTTAGTTGTTGTGGGGTATAGAGAGGAGCTGTCACAGTAGTTTAGTTGTTGTGGGGTATAGAGAGGAGCTGTCACAGTAGTTTAGTTGTTGTGGGGTATAGAGAGGATCTGTCACAGTAGTTTAGTTGTTGTGGGGTATAGAGAGGATCTGTCACAGTAGTTTAGATGTTGTGGGGTATAGAGAGGAGCTGTCACAGTAGTTTAGATGTTGTGGGGTATAGAGAGGAGCTGTCACAGTAGTTTAGATGTTGTGGGGTATAGAGAGGAGCTGTCACAGTAGTTTAGATGTTGTGGGGTATAGAGAGGAGCTGTCACAGTAGTTTAGTTGTTGTGGGGTATAGAGAGGAGCTGTCACAGTAGTTTAGTTGTTGTGGGTTATAGAGAGGAGCTGTCACAGTAGTTTAGATGTTGTGGGGTATAGAGAGGATCTGTCACAGTAGTTTAGTTGTTGTGGGGTATAGAGAGGAGCTGTCACAGTAGTTTAGATGTTGTGGGGTATAGAGAGGAGCTGTCACAGTAGTTTAGATGTTGTGGGGTATAGAGAGGAGCTGTTACAGTAGTTTAGATGTTGTGGGGTATAGAGAGGAGCTGTTACAGTAGTTTAGATGTTGTGGGGTATAGAGAGGAGCTGTCACAGTAGTTTAGATGTTGTGGGGTATAGAGAGGAGCTGTCACAGTAGTTTAGATGTTGTGGGGTATAGAGAGGATCTGTCACAGTAGTTTAGATGTTGTGGGGTATAGAGAGGATCTGTCACAGTAGTTTAGATGTTGTGGGGTATAGAGAGGAGCTGTCACAGTAGTTTAGATGTTGTGGGGTATAGAGAGGAGCTGTCACAGTAGTTTAGATGTTGTGGGGTATAGAGAGGAGCTGTCACAGTAGTTTAGATGTTGTGGGGTATAGAGAGGATCTGTCACAGTAGTTTAGTTGTTGTGGGGTATAGAGAGGATCTGTCACAGTAGTTTAGATGTTGTGGGGTATAGAGAGGATCTGTCACAGTAGTTTAGTTGTTGTGGGGTATAGAGAGGATCTGTCACAGTAGTTTAGATGTTATGGGTTATAGAGAGGAGCTGTCACAGTAGTTTAGATGTTATGGGTTATAGAGAGGAGCTGTCACATTATAGTTGTTGTGGGGTATAGAGAGGATCTGTCACAGTATAGTTGTTGTGGGGTATAGAGAGGATCTGTCACAGTAGTTTAGATGTTATGGGTTATAGAGAGGAGCTGTCACAGTATAGTTGTTGTGGGGTATAGAGAGGATCTGTCACAGTAGTTTAGATGTTGTGGGGTATAGAGAGGATCTGTCACAGTAGTTTAGATGTTGTGGGGTATAGAGAGGAGCTGTCACAGTAGTTTAGATGTTGTGGGTTATAGAGAGGAGCTGTCACAGTAGTTTAGATGTTGTGGGTTTAGAGCTGTCACAGTAGTTTAGATGTTGTGGGTTATAGAGGAGGATCTGTCACAGTAGTTTAGATGTTGTGGGGTTATAGAGAGGATCTGTCACAGTAGTTTAGATGTTGTGGGGTATAGAGAGGAGCTGTCACAGTAGTTTAGATGTTGTGGGTTATAGAGAGGATCTGTCACAGTAGTTTAGATGTTGTGGGTTATAGAGAGGAGCTGTCACAGTAGTTTAGATGTTGTTGTGGGTATAGAGAGGATCTGTCACAGTAGTTTAGATGTTGTGGGGTTATAGAGAGGAGCTGTCACAGTAGATGTTGTGGGATATAGAGAGGAGCTGTCACAGTAGTTTAGATGTTGTGGGGTATAGAGAGGAGCTGTCACAGTAGTTTAGATGTTGTAGGATCTGTCACAGTAGTTTAGATGTTGTGGGGGGAGAGAGGAGCTGTCACAGTAGTTTAGATGTTGTGGGATATAGAGAGGATCTGTCACAGTAGTTTAGATGTTGTGGGGTATAGAGAGGATCTGTCACAGTAGTTTAGATGTTGTGGGGTATAGAGAGGAGCTGTCACAGTAGTTTAGATGTTGTGGGGTATAGAGAGGAGCTGTCACAGTAGTAGGGTTTAGAGAGGATCTGTCACAGTAGTTTAGTTGTTGTGGGGTATAGAGAGGATCTGTCACAGTAGTTTAGATGTTGTGGGTTATAGAGAGGAGCTGTCACAGTAGTTTAGATGTTGTGGGGTATAGAGAGGAGCTCTGTAGTTTACATGTAGTTTAGATGTTGTGTTGGGTATAGAGAGGATCTGTCACAGTAGTTTAGATGTTGTGGGGTATAGAGAGGAGCTGTCACAGTAGTTTAGATGTTGTGGGTTATAGAGAGGAGCTGTCACAGTAGTTTAGATGTTGTGGGGTATAGAGAGGAGCTGTCACAGTAGTTTAGATGTTGTGGGGTATAGAGAGGATCTGTCACAGTAGTTTAGTTGTTGTTATAGATCTGTTAGTTTAGATGTTGTGGGGTATAGAGAGGATCTGTCACAGTAGTTTAGTTGTTGTGGGGTATAGAGAGGATCTGTCACAGTAGTTTAGATGTTGTGGGTTATAGAGAGGAGCTGTCACAGTAGTTTAGATGTTGTGGGTATAGAGAGGATCTGTCACAGTAGTTTAGATGTTGTGGGTATAGAGAGGAGCTGTCACAGTAGTTTAGATGTTGTGGGGTATAGAGAGGAGCTGTCACAGTAGTTTACATGTTGTGGGATATAGAGAGGAGCTGTCACAGTAGTTTAGATGTTGTGGGGTATAGAGAGGAGCTGTCACAGTATAGTTGTTGTGGGGTATAGAGAGGAGCTGTCACAGTAGTTTAGATGTTGTGGGGAGAGAGGAGCTGTCACAGTAGTTTAGATGTTGTGGGGTATAGAGAGGATCTGTCACAGTAGTTTAGTTGTTGTGGGGTATAGAGAGGATCTGTCACAGTAGTTTAGATGTTGTGGGGTATAGAGAGGAGCTGTCACAGTAGTTTAGATGTTGTGGGGTATAGAGAGGATCTGTCACAGTAGTTTAGATGTTGTGGGGTATAGAGAGGAGCTGTCACAGTAGTTTAGATGTTGTGGGGTATAGAGAGGAGCTGTCACAGTAGTTTAGATGTTGTGGGTTATAGAGAGGAGCTGTCACAGTAGTTTAGATGTTGTGGGTTATAGAGAGGAGCTGTCACAGTAGTTTAGATGTTGTGGGGAGAGAGGATCTGTCACAGTAGTTTAGATGTTGTGGGGTATAGAGAGGAGCTGTCACAGTAGTTTAGATGTTGTGGGGTATAGAGAGGAGCTGTCACAGTAGTTTAGATGTTGTGGGGTATAGAGAGGAGCTGTCACAGTAGTTTAGATGTTGTGGGGTATAGAGAGGAGCTGTCACAGTAGTTTAGTTGTTTGTTGCTGTCACAGTAGTTTATATAGAGAGGAGCTGTCACAGTAGTTTAGATGTTGTGGGTTATAGAGAGGAGCTGTCACAGTAGTTTAGATGTTGTGGGGTATAGAGAGGATCTGTCACAGTAGTTTAGATGTTGTGGGGTATAGAGAGGATCTGTCACAGTAGTTTAGATGTTGTGGGGTATAGAGAGGAGCTAGAGAGGAGCTGTCACAGTAGTTTAGATGTTGTGGGTATAGAGAGGAGCTGTCACAGTAGTTTAGATGTTGTGGGGTATAGAGAGGATCTGTCACAGTAGTTTAGTTGTTGTGGGGTATAGAGAGGATCTGTCACAGTAGTTTAGATGTTGTGGGGTATAGAGAGGATCTGTCACAGTAGTTTAGATGTTGTGGGGTATAGAGAGGAGCTGTCACAGTAGTTTAGATGTTGTGGGGTATAGAGAGGAGCTGTCACAGTAGTTTAGATGTTGTGGGGTATAGAGAGGATCTGTCACAGTAGTTTAGATGTTGTGGGTTATAGAGAGGAGCTGTCACAGTAGTTTAGATGTTGTGGGGTATAGAGAGGAGCTGTCACAGTAGTTTAGATGTTGTGGGTTATAGAGAGGAGCTGTCACAGTAGTTTAGATGTTGTGGGGTATAGAGAGAGAGGATCTGTCACAGTAGTTTAGATGTTGTGGGGTATAGAGAGGATCTGTCACAGTAGTTTAGATGTTGTGGGGTTATAGAGAGGAGCTGTCACAGTAGTTTAGATGTTGTGGGATATAGAGAGGAGCTGTCACAGTAGTTTAGATGTTGTGGGGTATAGAGAGGAGCTGTCACAGTAGTTTAGATGTTGTGGGGTATAGAGGAGATCTGTCACAGTAGTTTAGTTGTTGTGGGTTATAGAGAGGAGCTGTCACAGTAGTTTAGATGTTGTGGGGAGAGAGGATCTGTCACAGTAGTTTAGATGTTGTGGGGTATAGAGAGGAGCTGTCACAGTAGTTTAGATGTTGTGGGGTATAGAGAGGAGCTGTCACAGTAGTTTAGATGTTATGGGTTATAGAGAGGAGCTGTCACAGTAGTTTAGTTGTTATGGGTTATAGAGAGGAGCTGTCACAGTAGTTTAGTTGTTATGGGTTATAGAGAGGAGCTGTCACAGTAGTTTAGTTGTTATGGGTTATAGAGAGGAGCTGTCACAGTAGTTTAGATGTTGTGGGGTATAGAGAGGAGCTGTCACAGTAGTTTAGATGTTGTGGGGTATAGAGAGGAGCTGTCACAGTAGTTTAGATGTTGTGGGGTATAGAGAGGAGCTGTCACAGTAGTTTAGATGTTGTGGGATATAGAGAGGAGCTGTCACAGTAGTTTAGATGTTGTGGGGTATAGAGAGGAGCTGTCACAGTATAGATGTTGTGGGGTATAGAGAGGAGCTGTCACAGTATAGTTGTTGTGGGGTATAGAGAGGAGCTGTCACAGTAGTTTAGATGTTGTGGGGTATAGAGAGGATCTGTCACAGTATAGTTGTTGTGGGGTATAGAGAGGATCTGTCACAGTAGTTTAGATGTTATGGGTTATAGAGAGGAGCTGTCACAGTAGTTTAGATGTTGTGGGGTATAGAGAGGATCTGTCACAGTAGTTTAGATGTTGTGGGGTATAGAGAGGATCTGTCACAGTAGTTTAGATGTTGTGGGGTATAGAGAGGAGCTGTCACAGTAGTTTAGATGTTGTGGGGTATAGAGAGGAGCTGTCACAGTAGTTTACATGTTGTGGGTTATAGAGAGGATCTGTCACAGTAGTTTAGTTGTTGTGGGGTATAGAGAGGAGCACAGTAGTTTAGTTGTTGTGGGGTATAGAGAGGATCTGTCACAGTAGTTTAGATGTTGTGGGTTATAGAGAGGAGCTGTCACAGTAGTTTAGTTGTTGTGGGGTATAGAGAGGATCTGTCACAGTAGTTTAGTTTGTGGGGTTATGAGCTGTCACAGTAGTTTAGTTGTTGTGGGGTATAGAGAGGATCTGTCACAGTAGTTTAGATGTTGTGGGGTATAGAGAGGATCTGTCACAGTAGTTTAGTTGTTGTGGGGTATAGAGAGGATCTGTCACAGTAGTTTAGATGGTGTGGGGTATAGAGAGGATCTGTTACAGTAGTTTAGTTGTTGTGGGTTATAGAGAGGAGCTGTCACAGTAGTTTAGATGTTGTGGGGTATAGAGAGGATCTGTTACAGTAGTTTAGTTGTTGTGGGGTATAGAGAGGATCTGTCACAGTAGTTTAGATGTTGTGGGGTATAGAGAGGAGCTGTCACAGTAGTTTAGATGTTGTGGGGTATAGAGAGGAGCTGTTACAGTAGTTTAGTTGTTGTGGGGTATAGAGAGGAGCTGTCACAGTAGTTTAGTTGTTGTGGGGTATAGAGAGGGCTGTACAGTAGTTTAGATGTTGTGGGGTTATAGAGAGGAGCTGTCACAGTAGTTTAGATGTTGTGGGGTATAGAGAGGATCTGTCACAGTAGTTTAGATGTTGTGGGATATAGAGAGGAGCTGTCACAGTAGTTTAGATGTTGTGGGGTATAGAGAGGAGCTGTCACAGTAGTTTAGTTGTTGTGGGTTATAGAGAGGAGCTGTCACAGTAGTTTAGATGTTGTGGGGTATAGAGAGGAGCTGTCACAGTAGTTTAGATGTTGTGGGGTATAGAGAGGATCTGTCACAGTAGTTTAGATGTTGTGGGGTATAGAGAGGATCTGTCACAGTAGTTTAGATGTTGTGGGTTATAGAGAGGATCTGTCACAGTAGTTTAGTTGTTGTGGGGTATAGAGAGGAGCTGTCACAGTAGTTTAGTTGTTGTGGGTTATAGAGAGGAGCTGTCACAGTAGTTTAGATGTTGTGGGGTATAGAGAGGATCTGTCACAGTAGTTTAGATGTTGTGGGGTATAGAGAGGATCTGTCACAGTAGTTTAGGTGTTGTGGGTATAGAGAGGAGCTGTCACAGTAGTTTAGATGTTGTGGGTTATAGAGAGGAGCTGTCACAGTAGTTTAGTTGTTGTGGGTTATAGAGAGGATCTGTCACAGTAGTTTAGATGTTGTGGGGTATAGAGAGGATCTGGGTAGTTGGTAGAGAGGATCTGTCACAGTATAGTTGTTGTGGGGTATAGTGAGGATCTGTCACAGTAGTTTAGATGTTATGGGTTATAGAGAGGAGCTGTCACAGTATAGTTGTTGTGGGGTATAGAGAGGATCTGTCACAGTAGTTTAGATGTTGTGGGGTATAGAGAGGATCTGTCACAGTAGTTTAGTTGTTATGGGTTATAGAGAGGATCTGTCACAGTAGTTTAGTTGTTATGGGTTATAGAGAGGATCTGTCACAGTAGTTTAGATGTTGTGGGGTATAGAGAGGATCTGTTACAGTAGTTTAGTTGTTGTGGGTTATAGAGAGGAGCTGTCACAGTAGTTTAGTTTAGTTGGAGCTGGTCACATAGTTTAGATGTTGTGGGGTATAGGAGGAGCTGTCACAGTAGTTTAGATGTTGTGGGGTATAGAGAGGAGCTGTCACAGTAGTTTAGATGTTGTGGGGTATAGAGAGGATCTGTCACAGTAGTTTAGATGTTGTGGGGTATAGAGAGGATCTGTCACAGTAGTTTAGATGTTATGGGTTATAGAGAGGAGCTGTCACAGTAGTTTAGTTGTTGTGGGGTATAGAGAGGATCTGTCACAGTAGTTTAGTTGTTGTGGGGTATAGAGAGGATCTGTCACAGTAGTTTAGATGTTGTGGGTTATAGAGAGGATCTGTCACAGTAGTTTAGATGTTGTGGGGTATAGAGAGGAGCTGTCACAGTAGTTTAGATGTTGTGGGGTATAGAGAGGAGCTGTCACAGTAGTTTAGATGTTGTGGGGTATAGAGAGGAGCTGTCACAGTAGTTTAGATGTTGTGGGGTATAGAGAGGATCTGTCACAGTAGTTTAGATGTTGTGGGTTATAGAGAGGATCTGTCACAGTAGTTTAGATGTTGTGGGGTATAGAGAGGAGCTGTCACAGTAGTTTAGATGTTGTGGGGTATAGAGAGGAGCTGTCACAGTAGATGTCACAGTAGTTTAGATGTTGTGGGGTATAGAGAGGATCTGTCACAGTAGTTTAGGTGTTGTGGGGGAGAGAGGAGCTGTCACAGTAGTTTAGATGTTGTGGGATATAGAGAGGATCTGTCACAGTAGTTTAGATGTTGTGGGGAGAGAGGATCTGTCACAGTAGTTTAGATGTTGTGGGGTATAGAGAGGAGCTGTCACAGTAGTTTAGATGTTATGGGTTATAGAGAGGAGCTGTCACAGTATAGTTGTTGTGGGGTATAGAGAGGATCTGTCACAGTATAGTTGTTGTGGGGTATAGTGAGGATCTGTCACAGTAGTTTAGATGTTATGGGTTATAGAGAGGAGCTGTCACAGTATAGTTGTTGTGGGGTATAGAGAGGATCTGTCACAGTAGTTTAGATGTTGTGGGGTATAGAGAGGATCTGTCACAGTAGTTTAGTTGTTATGGGTTATAGAGAGGATCTGTCACAGTAGTTTAGTTGTTATGGGTTATAGAGAGGAGCTGTCACAGTACAGTATAGAGAGGAGCTGTTAGTTTAGATGTTGTGGGGTATAGAGAGGAGCTGTCACAGTAGTTTAGATGTTGTGGGTTATAGAGAGGATCTGTCACAGTAGTTTAGATGTTGTGGGGTATAGAGAGGATCTGTCACAGTAGTTTAGATCTGTTGTGATGGGTATATAGAGAGGAGCTGTCACAGTAGTTTAGATGTTGTGGGTTATAGAGAGGAGCTGTCACAGTAGTTTAGATGTTGTGGGTTATAGAGAGGATCTGTCACAGTAGTTTAGATGTTGTGGGGTATAGAGAGGATCTGTCACAGTAGTTTAGATGTTGTGGGTTATAGAGAGGAGCTGTCACAGTAGTTTAGATGTTGTGGGTTATAGAGAGGAGCTGTCACAGTAGTTTAGATGTTAGTTTAGGGTTATAGAGAGGATCTGTCACAGTAGTTTAGATGTTGTGGGGTATAGAGAGGAGCTGTCACAGTAGTTTAGATGTTGTGGGTTATAGAGAGGATCTGTCACAGTAGTTTAGATGTTGTGGGTTATAGAGAGGAGCTGTCACAGTAGTTTAGATGTTGTGGGTTATAGAGAGGAGCTGTCACAGTAGTTTAGATGTTGTGGGTTATAGAGAGGATCTGTCACAGTAGTTTAGATGTTGTGGGAAGGTCCGCAGGGTATAGAGAGGAGCTGTCACAGTAGTTTAGATGTTGTGGGTTATAGAGAGGATCTGTCACAGTAGTTTAGATGTTGTGGGTTATAGAGAGGAGCTGTCACAGTAGTTTAGATGTTGTGGGGTATAGAGAGGATCTGTCACAGTAGTTTAGATGTTGTCCACAGGTTTAGATGTTAGAGAGGATCTGTCACAGTAGTTTAGATGTTTTAGATCTGTCACAGTAGTTTAGATGTTGTGGGGTATAGAGAGGAGCTGTCACAGTAGTTTAGATGTTGTGGGTTATAGAGAGGAGCTGTCACAGTAGTTTAGATGTTGTGGGGAGAGAGGAGCTGTCACAGTAGTTTAGATGTTGTGGGATATAGAGAGGATCTGTCACAGTAGTTTAGATGTTGTGGGGTTATAGAGAGGATCTGTCACAGTAGTTTAGATGTTGTGGGGTATAGAGAGGAGCTGTCACAGTAGTTTAGATGTTGTGGGTATAGAGAGGATCTGTCACAGTAGTTTAGATGTTGTGGGATATAGAGAGGAGCTGTCACAGTAGTTTAGATGTTGTGGGTATAGAGAGGATCTGTCACAGTAGTTTAGATGTTGTGGGGTATAGAGAGGAGCTGTCACAGTAGTTTAGATGTTGTGGGTTATAGAGAGGAGCTGTCACAGTAGTTTAGATGTTGTGGGGAGAGAGGATCTGTTACAGTAGTTTAGATGTTGTGGGGTATAGAGAGGAGCTGTCACAGTAGTTTAGATGTTGTGGGTTATAGAGAGAAGCTGTCACAGTAGTTTAGTTGTTGTGGGGAGAGAGGATCTGTTACAGTAGTTTAGATGTTGTGGGGTATAGAGAGGAGCTGTCACAGTAGTTTAGATGTTGTGGGTTATAGAGAGGAGCTGTCACAGTAGTTTAGATGTTGTGGGGTATAGAGAGGATCTATTACCTAAACTCTTAGAAAAAAAAGTGCTGTCTTGAACCTAAAAGGTTTCATTTGATGTCCCCATAGGAGAACCCTTTTTGTTTCCAGGTAGAACCCTTCTGAGGTCCATGTAGATCCCTTATCCACAAAGGGTTCTACCTGGAACCAAAAATGGTTCTCCTATGGGGACATCCAAAGAAGCCTTTGTCTAAGAGTGTTTCATCTGCAGCTGCAGCCGTCTGCTCCACCCCATCTGACGGCGTGTCCCACCTGCTGAGCAAGCTGCTTGTCACTTCACTGGGTTATCAGAGGATTTGAAAAAAGTCGCTTGAAAGGCATGAGCTCTGCTTTGTCTTTTTGCTCCGGCTAGACACACTCAGTGTCTCATTCACAATTTGACAAGTACTTGATAACGACTCAGATTTCCCGGCGGCATCCCCTTTGTGTTTCCGTAATGCACCCTAACATAATATACATGCCTTTTGCGGCCAGAGGCCGTTGTGCCCTTGGCCCGGAATGCTGCTTAGGCTATTAGGCTATTTTTCACATTATAAGCGCAGCAATGTGCACATTGCAGTAGGCTAGAAGCACAAATGTTAATTTAGTGGGAAACACCATAATCAAAAGTGACAGTAAATGTGATTCTGCATGTAATGCTTTATTATAGGTGCATTTCTATGGTGAATATGATCTTTACCCAAACTTGAAACTCTGTGCTGCTCATGTCAGCCAGTAAGGCTCTACACCCATTGTAAAGTGGATTAATGTGATGATTTTAAAAAGTTATTCAGACACTTCAGTTGTGATACTAACCTTATCAAAACATATAGGTCTATGGGCTAGGCTACATGAGGTGTGATACTAACCTTATTAAAACATATAGGTCTATGGGCTAGGCTACATGAGGTGTGATACTAACCTTATCAAAACATATAGGTCTATGGGCTAGGCTACATGAGGTGTGATACTAACCTTATCAAAACATATAGGTCTATGGGCTAGGCTACATGAGGTGTGATACTAACCTTATCAAAACATATAGGTCTATGGGCTAGGCTACATGAGGTGTGATACTAACCTTATTAAAACATTTAGGTCTATGGGCTAGGCTACATGAGGTGTGATACTAACCTTATTAAAACATATAGGTCTATGGGCTAGGCTACATGAGGTGTGATACTAACCTTATCAAAACATATAGGTCTATGGGCTAGGCTACATGAGGTGTGATACTAACCTTATTAAAACATATAGGTCTATGGGCTAGGCTACATGAGGTGTGATACTAACCTTATTAAAACATATAGGTCTATGGGCTAGGCTACATGAGGTGTGATACTAACCTTATTAAAACATACAGGTCTATGGGCTAGGCTACATGAGGTGTGATACTAACCTTATTAAAACATATAGGTCTATGGGCTAGGCTACATGAGGTGTGATACTAACCTTATTAAAACATATAGGTCTATGGGCTAGGCTACATGAGGTGTGATACTAACCTTATTAAAACATATAGGTCTATGGGCTAGGCTACATGAGGTGTGATACTAACCTTATTAAAACATATAGGTCTATGGGCTAGGCTACATGAGGTGTGATACTAACCTTATTAAAACATACAGGTCTATGGGCTAGGCTACATGAGGTGTGATACTAACCTTATTAAAACATATAGGTCTATGGGCTAGGCTACATGAGGTGTGATACTAACCTTATTAAAACATATAGGTCTATGGGCTAGGCTACATGAGGTGTGCGACTATGACTACAAAAAGTTGCAAACAAAAATGCATTGCTTCTTATCATTCACTAGTGATAAAATATAATTAACAAGTGACAGGCTAATATTGTCACATCAGACTATTCTTGATTTAATCTTGTCTTTACATATACTAAATAATATATGTGTGAAATGTGTTTTGATTTAGAATGGACCATTATCATGCATCTGTCTCGGAGCAGCGGAAAAAATACATGTCATCTATGGACTTAAATAGTGAATGGAGGATGTTTTTCACATAGTTTCATTTCATGCCAGCCAGCAATGTGCTTAATATTAGTAAAGTTGAGAAATAAATATAGTAGGCCTATCCTAAATAAGGCTGATGGGATCCTCCTCTTTTTAATAGAGGCCATCACTCTGTTTTCTGGCGCAATTGCATAGTCTATTGAAATGTTGCTCAACATGAGCTCATGGGTTCTCATGAAGTGTTTGATTCGATTTTTGATTACATTTGCATTGATGTCAGAGTGATTAGAGGGACAATAGAGTGCTGAGTACCAGGCATTTAGTAAGTTTGGTAGGCTACTAATGACCATCTGCAGCATCAGAGCTTGGAGAAGCCTAATTACCGTGACTAAATGGTAATGTGGAATCTGACTGCTTTCGTGACTTGTGACCACATGTGTGGCGGTAATACGGTCATCGCAACATCCCTACCCCTGTGTTGTCATTACCGCTTAGAGATGACATTCATTTGCTGAGACCACATCATCACCTGCATCATAACATCACCTCTACCGTGTTTGGTTTTTCTCTCTTCTCCTTCTCTGACTACATTGTCATCGTTAATGCTATTCACATCTATTGATTTAGTCTGTGCGGTAGCCTCACACAGCCACATTGTAAAGGATAAGGGCAGTTTTGTCCTCAAGTCATTAGGAAACCATTGTCATCTACACCACTGTTTAAAACACTGTAGGATGTATTAGTTCCCTTTCAGAGAAACAGACAAAGGACAGAGGAAGGCAGTAGTTCAGAGAGAGGTGATTTATGATCAGATGTGAAAACTGTATTGATTTGTCAGTAGTGTTGCCACTATTAAATATGGATCCTGCGCAACTGCCATCTTGACTTTGTCTTGAAATTGACACTCTTTCAATAGAGACCCCCCAGCTTTTTTTCAATAACGCCTTGTGTCAAGAGAGATGTCTTATGGCTTGATACAATAAGATGCTCCACATTTCATTTGACTGTGGGACACTGTATCGATGCTATTGCGCCACTCTGGTTAAACAGTGTCAGAACAAAAACCTCTGAGTATGCTTTATTTGGGTCTGGCCACAAGCACTGTCAGAGGAGACAGCACAGTCATCGTTATACCATCCTGGAAGATAATTACATCCTAAAGTCATTGTGTTCAGGTTATGAACAACGTTAAGGAAATAAAGATCATTTTATAGTCCTTCCTCAAGGATATAAAAATGAAAATAAATCTATTTTTAAATATTTTTTTAACCTTTATTTAACTAGGCACGTCAGTTAAGAACAAATTCTTATTTACAATGACGGCCTACACCGGCAAAACCCGGACGACGCTGGGCCAATTGTGCACCGCCCTATGGGACTCCCAATCACGGCCAGTTGTGATACAGCCTGGATTCGAACCAGGGTGTCTGTAGTGATGCCTCTAGCACTGCGATGCAGTGCCTTAGACAGACCAGGCCCAGGAAGTGGTGGAGATTAATGTTAGTTTAGTTGTGCTGTGGTGCCGCTCCGCGCCGCCCCAATTCCTTGGTGGTTGTGACATACTTCCTCTCATTCTATCCCACCCTCAGCCTCTCCACAGAGCCTCTCCACAGAGGCTCTCCACAGGGCATCTCCACAGAACCTCTCGACAGAGCCTCCGACAGAGCATCTCCACAGAACCTCTCCACAGAGCCTCTCCACAGAGCCTCTCCACAGAGCCTCTCCACAGAGCCTCTCCACAGAAAGAGAGAGAAAGACTTCACAGCTATCGGCCCTCAGGGTATGAACGGAGATGGGGACAGTGTGTGTGTGTGTGTGTGTGTGTGTGTGTGTGTGTGTGTGTGTGTGTGTGTGTGTGTGTGTGTGTGTGTGTGTGTGTGTGTGTGTGTGTGTGCGTGCGTGCGTGCGTGCGTGCGTGCGTGCGTGCGTGCGTGCGTGCGTGTGTGCGTGTGTGTGTGTGTGTGTGTGTGTGTGTGTGTGTGTGTGTGTGTGCATGCGTGCGTGCGTGCGTGCGTGCGTGTGCGTGTGTGCATGCGCTTGCTCACGCAAGAAGTGGGATGGACGTGTAGTTACAAGAAACACACTTCTTTCAGCCTCTGCAAACAGCTTGGTTGCTCCCACAAGCAGAAGATCCTGTATTACATTTACATTACATTTAAGTCATTTAGCAGACGCTCTTATCCAGAGCGACTTACAAATTGGTGCATTCACCTTATGACATCCAGTGGAACAGCCACTTTACAATAGTGCATCTAAATCTTTTAAGGGGGGTGAGAAGGATTACTTTATCCTATCCTAGGTATTCCTTAAAGAGGTGGGGTTTCAGGTGTCTCCGGAAGGTGGTGATTGACTCCGCTGTCCTGGCGTCGTGAGGGAGTTTGTTCCACCATTGGGGGGCCAGAGCAGCGAACAGTTTTGACTGGGCTGAGCGGGAACTGTACTTCCTCAGTGGTAGGGAGGCGAGCAGGCCAGAGGTGGATGAACGCAGTGCCCTTGTTTGGGTGTAGGGCCTGATCAGAGCCTGGAGGTACTGAGGTGCCGTTCCCCTCACAGCTCCGTAGGCTCAACTAGCCTACCTGGTTAAATAAAGGTGAAATAAAATAAAATAAAAGGCAAGCACCATGGTCTTGTAGCGGATGCGAGCTTCAACTGGAAGCCAGTGGAGAGAGCGGAGGAGCGGGGTGACGTGAGAGAACTTGGGAAGGTTGAACACCAGACGGGCTGCGGCGTTCTGGATGAGTTGTAGGGGTTTAATGGCACAGGCAGGGAGCCCAGCCAACAGCGAGTTGCAGTAATCCAGACGGGAGATGACAAGTGCCTGGATTAGGACCTGCGCCGCTTCCTGTGTGAGGAAGGGTCGTACTCTGCGGATGTTGTAGAGCATGAACCTACAGGAACGGGCCACCGCACCACTGTATATACATTGACAGAGGTGATCTACCTCCTGAACGTTTATTTTCTCCAGGTATGTCTTAAAAGGAGACTAAATCAAGCTGGACACTCACAAATAGCAAAAAGACATTAAATATCTTAACTACCCGTCACGGTGGTGCTTACACCTCATATTGAAGGTTATATGTTAAGGTCAATAACAGTCAAACTATAATAGAGAGGTCCACTAAGCCACTGACTACAATGTGATAGTCACATAAAAAGTCACCACACATGAATAGGTTCTATAGCCATCTTCATCATCCCCTCCCCTGTTAAACGCTGTGCTGGCTCCTGTCCGGGGGAGAATACAGTGTACTTCAATGTACATCAAATGCTCTGTTTAAAGCCATTGCCAGTGATGGATGGTACATTACCCTGCATGCTACACAATTGCAGAAAATCAATTCCACTGTTTCAGGATCTGTTCTGACATTAGATGTGCTAGTTTGCTTTGTATGACTTTTATGCCTATTGTAGTCCCATTTGGTTGATTTTCTGCATTGTTGAACAGAAAATAAAATAGTTGGACGTTCAGCTGAATACTTAGGACGGTTGACTGCCAGGTTGTTAAGAGAAAAACAAAGAACAATTATTGAGCCACATATCTCCTGGTCTGCTGGGAATACAACTCTGTGTCTTTATAAAATACAACTCTGTGTCTTTATCAAATACAGCTCTGTGTCTTTATCAAATGTGTCCTTATCAAATACAACTCTGTGTCCTTATCAAATACAACTCTGTGCCTTTATCAAATACAACTCTGTGTCCTTATCAAATACAACTCTGTGTCCTTATCAAATACAACTCTGTGTCCTTATCAAATACAACTCTGTGTCCTTATCAAATACAACTCTGTGTCCTTATCAAATACAACTCTGTGTCCTTATCAAATACAACTCTGTGTCCTTATCAAATACAACTCTGTGTCCTTATCAAATACAACTCTGTGTCCTTATCAAATACAACTCTGTGTCCTTATCAAATACAACTCTGTGTCTTTATCAAATACAACTCTGTGTCTTTATCAAATACAACTCTGTGTCTTTATCAAATACAACTCTGTGTCTTTATCAAATACAACTCTGTGTCTTTATCAAATACAACTCTGTATTTTTTTCAAAGACAACTTTGTGCCTTTATCGATGGCTTCTCTCCAGAAATATTTGGTGATCGACTAGGAATGCCTTGAAGATTGCGATCAACCAATTGATGACCACTGGTGTAGATGAAGGGGAGGAGACAGGTTAAAGAAGGATTTTTAACCCTTGAGACAATTGAGACATGGATTGTGTATGTGTGTCATTCAGAGGCTGAATGGGCAAGACAAAAGATTTAAGTGCCTTTGAATGCGGTATATTAGTAGGTGCCAGGCGCACTGGTTTGAGAGTGTAAAAAACTACAACACTGTTGGGTTTTTCACACTCAATAGTTTCCTGTGTTTATCAAGAATGGCCCAACGCAGAAATTACATCCAGTCAACCTGACACAACTCAGTATTAGGAAGATATTCTTAACATTTGGAATACTCAGTGTATTCTCACATGGTACACTCTCATTATACTCTCAGTAGAGAGATGCTTCAGTTGACTGCAGACAACATGTACTGTACCTCCAGAAGCTATTCCTTACCTGAGGCTGAGGACACTGTAAGCTACTGCATTCATTATGCCTTGATCTAATAGCTGGAGTATGTATAGTGTAGACAGAAATAACTTTACTTCATGTTCTATCCAGAATCATCTTCATTTGGAAAAGATTGTGACCTTGGTTGAGAAAATGAGTAGCTACTGTATGTATAAACAGGCACATGTATAAATATGTATAAATACTGACACAGAGACAATTGCAGATGCAAGAGCATGTCTATACTAACTGTCAGAAATAATGGTTTACATTTGTTCTTGACTTTTTTTCATGGACAAGTACAGTGATTTAAATGGCTTTCTTGCAAGCTCCAACCCACACACAATATATATATATATATTTTTTAATACGAGAGAAAGTAAGTAAGCATACTAAAAACATGATCAATCAGTTCCGGTACCATATTTACAATGTGCAGGAATACTGGAGTGGTAGGGGTAGAAATATATAGGGGTAAGGTGACTAGGCATCAGCATAAAAGTCCTACAGGGCAGTAGTCATTGTGGCATAAAGCATGTGAGTTCATGGGACAGGAATGATGGTGGTCGTCTTAAAACATGTGGGGATTACAGACTGGGACAAGGAGAGGTTGAAAATGGGTGTGAATATGCCTGCTAGTTGATCTGCACATGCTCTAAGAACACTCCCTGGAATACCAAGGGTCTTGCGAGTGTTGACGTGATTAAAGACCTTACTCACATCGGCCTCAGAGAGCAGACCACCCAGTCCTCTGGGTCGGTGGGGGCCCTCACGCATGACACGGTGTTGCTATTTTGGAAGCGTGCAGAAAATGTATTGACTTTGTCTGGAAGAGAGGCATTGTTGGGCAGATAATAGCTGCGTCTTGTAATCCGTAATGGACTGTACGCCACATGCGGCGGGTGTCAGAGCCTGTGTAGTATGATTCCACCTTATTCCTAGATTGTCCTTTTGCTCGTTTTATGACTCTGCAAAGGTCGTAGCGGAACTACTTGTAGCCGTAACATCAGGGTTGTCTGGGATAGCCCTGTGTGCAGTAGCCCTGTCCTTAAATTTAGAGCCAGTGTTAATCCAGGGCTTTTGATTGGGGAAGCAGCGAACCTCCACTGTAGGGACAATGTCACCAGTGCATTTCCTTATGAAGCCAGTGACGGGAGTGGTTAGATCCTCAATGTTATCGGCGGAGTCTCTGAACATATTCCAATCAGCGCAAGCAAAGCAGTCCTGTTGCATAATCTCTGATTCTGATGACCATTTCTCAATAGAGCGAGTCACGGGTACTTAACGTTTGAGATTCTGCTTGTAAACAGTAAGCAGGAGCACGGAGTCATGATCTGATTTGCCGAACAGCAGACAAGGCAGGACCTTGTATGCTTGCTTGGGTAGAGTAACGGTGGTCTAGGACTTTAGCTCCCCTAGTGGCAAAGGAGACATGTTGATGGAAGTTTGGCATCACATGTCCTAATGACGTAGGATTAGTTTCGCTGGTTTACAGGATATCATTGTAGTGGTAGCCTGTAAGGTACTGTACGTCCCTTGTACCTTTAGTTATAGGTACATAATTGAATCCTTGCATTTCAAACCTTAAAAGAGCGAATAGTTTACCTTAGGGGACAGGATGGTACAGGTGCAAAACCATATCATAGAATTTTGGGGGGATTAGTTTAAAAAATGTATCTTTATTTATCGTTGTGTATCATAAAATCAATCAATCAAGCAATCAATGTGCATGCAGAAACATACATATTGAAACAAACAACTCAAAAAAAGCCTGCAATAGAGCATGCAGGGAAATATGATAACGAGGGTGTGGTTTTTCAGTGTGTGTGATGATTGTACTTTTATATTCAAAATATTTGGTGCAAAAATGTATCATTACACTAGATTTCTTTCACAAATGTAGCCTAAAAGGCATTGAACAGCACCATGTGAGATTACATGTGTACCTCTGAAGGTACTTTTGTATCCCCGGGAACAATGTGGGGATTTACATACCCTAACCATACCCTCTGAGAGTGTACACATACACAGAAATCACACACACATGCACACACACACACACGTAGAAATTGCAAGGCCAAACAGGTAGGTTATCCACGACGAAATGGCTCTCATTATTTGGAGTCTCATGACATTTCAGCACTATGGAGAGCTCTGCTCCGCATATTAATCTTCCACAGCTCCGCTTCTGTCCCTGCAACACTCCTTGGCCTAATGACAGTTTTATCATAACTATTTATTACTGTCCAAACCCCAAGTTGAAATTATGTAAATGCTGCGTGTTTGGTGCGGTGAACATCTTTATATTTTGCTTCACGCTCTCTCAAACGAGAATCGAATTCTGCCCGCAGACAAACTAAAAAAATGTCCTTGTTACGGTTTGAATAATGGTCTACGGAGTGAGAGACAGGGTCGGATAGCAGAGAGCCACTTGGTTAGGCGCTGCCTTATCGGATTTTACCCCTGTCTCATTCATTACCTACCATCGCTTCCCTTGGTCGCAGTAAGCCAATATCATTAAAGAAGGATTTGCTTAAATGCAAGAATGAAGCAACACCTCTGGGCAGCAATCACTGATGCACTTTTTGTAATTTCACTGCAATATATAGCAATAAGTGACTCTCTCTTTCACACGGCCAGGTACACACATGCACACACACACGCATACACGCACACACACACACACACACACGCACGCACGCACACATACGCACACGCACGCACACACATGCACGCACACACACACACGCACACACACACACACACACACGCACACACAGAACATACACACACACACACAGAACAAACACACATATACGGTCATATACACGCACATACATACGCACATACACACACACACAGATACACACTCACACTCACAAGTTTGTCATTCGTTGTGTTTAGTCCATAGGCTAGTTCTGAATGGCCATACAGAATGTTTGGGCCAGTGGCTCATAGATCACAAAGGTCACATAAGTCACATGATTCAGAGGGGAAAAGCAGCAGTAATTCTGACTGAACACTCTCTCTGGTCTAATTGGCAACTTCCACAGTTCCAGCCGGTTCTACAGTTCCAACCAGTCCCACAGTTCCAGCCAGATCCACAGTCGAGTTCCACAGTTCCAGTCAGTTCTACAGTTCCAGTAAGTTCTATAGTTCCAGACAGTTCCACAGTTCCAGCCAGTTCTACAGTTCCAGTCAGTTCTACAGTTCCAGTCAGTTCTACAGTTCAAGTCAGTTCGACAATTCAAGTCAGTTCTACAATTCCAGTCAGTTCTATAGTTCCAGACAGTTCCAGTCAGTTCTACAGTTCCAGACAGTTCTACAGTTCCAGACAGTACTACAGTTCCAGTCAGTTCTACAGTTCCAGACAGTACTACAGTTCCAGACAGTACTACAGTTCCAGACAGTACTACAGTTCAAGACAGTTCTACAGTTCCAGACAGTACTACAGTTCCAGACAGTACTACAGTTCCAGACAGTACTACAGTTCCAGACAGTTCTACAATTCCAGTCAGTTCTACAGTTCCAGACAGTACTACAGTTCCAGACCGTACTACAGTTCCAGACAGTACTACAGTTCCAGTCAGTTCTACAGTTCCAGACAGTACTACAGTTCCAGACAGTTCTACAATTCCAGCCAGTTCTACAGTTCCAGACAGTACTACAGTTCCAGACAGTACTACAGTTCCAGCCAGTTCTAAAGTTCCAGCCATTTAGACAGTTCTACAGTTCCAGCCAGTTCTACCGTTCCAACCAGTTCTACAGTTCCAGCCAGTTCTACAGTTCCAGCCACTTTTACAGTTCCACCAATTTCTACAGTTCCAGCCAGTTCTACAGTTCCAGCCAGTTCTACAGTTCCAGACAGTTCTACAGTTCCAGACAGTACTACAGTTCCAGACAGTACTACAGTTCCAGACAGTACTACAGTTCCAGACAGTACTACAGTTCCAGACAGTACTACAGTTCCAGAATAGTTCCACAGTTCTACAGTTGCACAGTTCCAGTAAGTTCTATAGTTCCAGACAGTTCCACAGTTCCAGCCAGTTCTACAGTTCCAGTCAGTTCTACAGTTCAAGTCAGTTCGACAATTCAAGTCAGTTCTATAGTTCCAGACAGTTCCAGTCAGTTCTACAGTTCCAGACAGTTCTAGTCAGTTCTACAGTTCCAGACAGTTCTACAGTTCCAGACAGTACTACAGTTCCAGTCAGTTCTACAGTTCCAGACAGTACTACAGTTCCAGACAGTACTACAGTTCCAGACAGTACTACAGTTCCAGACAGTTCTACAGTTCCAGACAGTACTACAGTTCCAGACAGTTCTACAGTTCCAGACAGTTCTACAGTTCCAGACAGTACTACAGTTCCAGACAGTACTACAGTTCCAGACAGTACTACAGTTCCAGACAGTACTACAGTTCCAGACAGTTCTACAATTCCAGACAGTACTACAGTTCCAGACAGTACTACAGTTCCAGACAGTACTACAGTTCCAGACAGTTCTACAGTTCCAGACAGTACTACAGTTCCAGACAGTACTACAGTTCCAGACAGTTCTACAATTCCAGACAGTACTACAGTTCCAGACAGTACTACAGTTCCAGACAGTACTACAGTTCCAGACAGTTCTACAGTTCCAGACAGTACTACAGTTCCAGACAGTTCTACAGTTCCAGCCACTTTTACAGTTCCACCAATTTCTACAGTTCCAGCCAGTTCTACAGTTCCAGCCAGTTCTACAGTTCCAGACAGTTCTACAGTTCCAGACAGTACTACAGTTCCAGACAGTACTACAGTTCCAGACAGTACTACAGTTCCAGACAGTACTACAGTTCCAGACAGTTCTACAGTTCCAGACAGTACTACAGTTCCAGACAGTTCTACAGTTCCAGCCAGTTCTACAGTTCCAGTCAGTTCTACAGTTCCAGACAGATCTACAGTTCCAGCCATTTCCAGCCAGTTCTACCGTTCCAACCAGTTCTACAGTTCCAGCCAGTTCTACAGTTCCAGCCACCAGTTCTACAGTTCCAGCCAGTTCTACAGTTCCAGCCAGTTCTACAGTTCCAGACAGTTCTACAGTTCCAGCCAGTTCTACAGTTCCAGCCAGTTCTACAGTTCCAGACAGTTCTACAGTTCCAGACAGTACTACAGTTCCAGACAGTACTACAGTTCCAGACAGTACTACAGTTCCAGACAGTACTACAGTTCCAGACAGTACTACAGTTCCAGACAGTTCTACAGTTCCAGACAGTTCTACAGTTCCAGACAGTTCTACAGTTCCAGACAGTACTACAGTTCCAGCCAGTTCCACCATTCCAGCCAGTTCTACAGTTCGAACCACTTCTACAGTTCCAGCCAGTTCTACAGTTCCAGCCATTTACACAGTTCCACAGCTCCAGCCATTTCCACAGTTCCAGTCAGTTCTACAAATCCAGAATAGTTCCACAGTTCCAGACAGTTGCACAGTTCCAGTAAGTTCTATAGTTCCAGACAGTTCCACAGTTCCAGCCAGTTCTACAGTTCCAGTCAGTTCTACAGTTCAAGTCAGTTCGACAATTCAAGTCAGTTCTACAGTTCCAGTCAGTTCTATAGTTCCAGACAGTTCCAGTCAGTTCTACAGTTCCAGACAGTTCTAGTCAGTTCTACAGTTCCAGACAGTTCTACAGTTCCAGACAGTACTACAGTTCCAGACAGTACTACAGTTCCAGACAGTTCTACAGTTCCAGACAGTACTACAGTTCCAGACAGTTCTACAGTTCCAGACAGTTCTACAGTTCCAGACAGTACTACAGTTCCAGACAGTTCTACAGTTCCAGACAGTTCTACAGTTCCAGACAGTACTACAGTTCCAGACAGTACTACAGTTCCAGACAGTTCTACAATTCCAGACAGTACTACAGTTCCAGACAGTACTACAGTTCCAGACAGTACTACAGTTCCAGACAGTTCTACAGTTCCAGACAGTACTACAGTTCCAGACAGTACTACAGTTCCAGACAGTTCTACAATTCCAGACAGTACTACAGTTCCAGACAGTACTACAGTTCCAGACAGTTCTACAGTTCCAGACAGTTCTACAGTTCCAGACAGTACTACAGTTCCAGACAGTTCTACAGTTCCAGCCAGTTCTACAGTTCCAGTCAGTTCTACAGTTCCAGACAGATCTACAGTTCCAGTCATTTACACAGTTCCACCAACTTCTACAGTTCCAGCCAGTTCTACAGTTCCAGACAGTACTACAGTTCCAGCCACTTCTACAGTTCCACCAACTTCTACAGTTCCAGCCAGTTCTACAGTTCCAGCCAGTTCTACAGTTCCAGCCAGTTCCACTGTTCCAGACAGTTCTACAGTTCGAACCACTTCTACAGTTCCAGCCAGTTCCACCATTCCAGCCAGTTCTACAGTTCGAACCACTTCTACAGTTCCAGCCAGTTCTACAGTTCCAGCCATTTACACAGTTCCACAGCTCCAGCCAGTTCCACAGTTCCAGACAGTACTACAGCTCCAGCCAGTTCCACAATTCCAGCCACTTCTACAGTTCCAGCCAGTTCTACAGTTGCAGCCAGTTCTACAGTTCCAGCCAGTTCTACAGTTCCAGACAGTTCTACAGTTCCAGTCATTTACACAGTTCCACAGTTCCAGACAGTACTACAGCTCCAGCCAGTTCCACAATTCCAGCCACTTCTACAGTTCCAGCCAGTTCCACAGTTCCAGCCAGTTCTACAGTTCCAGCCAGTTCCACCATTCCAGCCAGTTCTACAGTTTGAACCACTTCTACAGTTCCAGCCAGTTCTACAGTTCCAGCCATTTACACAGTTCCACAGCTCCAGCCAGTTCCACAGTTCCAGCCAGTTCTACAGTTCCAGCCATTTACACAGTTCCACAGCTCCAGCCAGTTCTACAGTTCCAGCCAGTTGTATAGTTCTAGCTATTCTACAGTTCCAGTAATTTACACAGTTCCACAGCTCCAGCCAGTTCCACAGTTCCATACAGTACTACAGCTCCAGCCAGTTCCACAATTCCAGCCACTTCTACAGTTCCAGCCAGTTCTACAGTTCCAGCCATTTACACAGTTCCACAGCTCCAGCCAGTTCTACAGTTCCAGCCAGTTGTATAGTTCTAGCTATTCTACAGTTCCAGTAATTTACACAGTTCCACAGCTCCAGCCATTTCCACAGTTCCAGCCAGTTCTACAGTTCCAGTCAGTTCTACAGTTCCAGAATAGTTCTACAGTTCCAGTCAGTTCCAAAGTTCCAGTCAGTCCCACAGTTCCAGTCAGTTCTACAGTTCCAGTCAGCTCTACAGTTCCAGTCAGTTCTACAGTACCAGTCAGTTCTACAGCTCCAGACGGTTCTACAGTTCCAGCCACTTCTACAGTTCCAGCTACAACTACAGTTCCAGCCAGTTCCACAGTTCCAGCCAGTTCTACAGTTCCAGTAAGTTCCACAGTTCTACAGTTACAGACAGTTCTACAGTTCCAGCCATTTACACAGTTCCACCGCTCCAGCCAGTTCTACAGTTCCAGCCACTTCTACAGTTCCAGCTACAACTACAGTTCCAACCAGTTCCACAGTTCCAGCCAGTTCTACAGTTCCAGTAAGTTCCACAGTTCTACAGTTACAGACAGTTCTACAGTTCCAGCCATTTACACAGTTCCACAGCTCCAGCCAGTTCCACAGTTCCAGATAGTTCTGCAGTTCCAGCCAGTTCTACAGTTCCAAACAGTTTTACAGTTCCAGCCATTTACACAGTTCCAGACAGTTCTACAGTTCAAGCCAGCTGCACAGTTCCAGACAGTTCCACAGTTCCAGCCAGTTATACAGTTCCAGCCAGTTGCACAGTTCCAGACAGTTCCACAGTTCCAGACAGTTCCACAGTTCCAGCCAGTTCTACAGTTCCAGACAGTTCCACAGTTCCAGCCAGTTCTACAGTTCCAGACAGTTCCACAGTTCCAGCCAGTTCCACAGTTCCACAGTTCCAGCCAGTTCCACAGTTCCAGACAGTTGCACAGTTCCAGACAGTTCCACAGTTCCAGACTGTTCTACAGTTCCAGACTGTTCTATAGTTCCAGCCATTTACACAGTTCCACAGCTCCAGAGAGTTCCAGACAGTTTTACAGTTCTAGTCAGTTATACAGTTCTAATCAGTTATACAGTTCCAGCCATTTACCCAGTTCCACAGTTCCAGACAGTTCCAGACAGTTTTACAGTTCTAGTCAGTTATACAGTTCTAATCAGTTATACAGTTCCAGCCATTTACCCAGTTCTACAGTTCTAGACAGTTTTACAGTTCCAGTCAGGTTTACAGTTCCAGCCAGTTCTACAGTTCCAGCCAGTTCCACAGTTCCAGTCAGTTCTACAGTAACAGACAGTTCTACAGTTCTAGACCGTTTTAAAGTTCCAGCCAGTTCCACAGCTCCAGCCAGTTCCACAGCTCCAGCCAGTTCCACAGTTCCAGTCAGTTCTACAGTTCCAGTCAGTTCTATAGTTCCAGTAAGTTCTATAGTTCCAGTAAGTTCTATAGTTCCAGTCAGTTCTACAGTTCCAGTCAGTTCTACAGTTCCAGTCAGCTCTACAGTTCCAGTCAGTTCTACAGTACCAGTCAGTTCTACAGCTCCAGACGGTTCTACATTTCCAGTCAGTTCTACAGTTCCGGTCAGATCTACAGTTCCAGACAGTTCTACATTTCCAGTCAGTTCTACAGTTCCAGTCAGTTCAATAGTTCCAGTCAGTTCTACAGTTCCAGTCAGTTCTACAGTTCCAGTCAGTTCTACAGTTCCAGTCAGGATTACAGTTCCAGCCAGTTCTACAGTTCCAGCCAGTTCCACATTTCCAGTCAGGTCTACAGTTCTACAGTTCCAGTCAGGTCTAAAGTTCCAGACAGTTCCAGCCTGTTCCACAGTTCAAGACAGTTGTACAGTTCTAGTCAGTTCTACAGTTCCAGAAAGTTCCATAGTTCCAGTCAGTTCTACAGTTCCAGTCAGTTCTACAGTTCCAGCCTGTTCCACAGTTCCAGACAGTTTTACAGTTCCAGTCAGTTCTACAGTTCCAGAAAGTTCCAGTCAGTTCTACAGTTCTACAGTTCCAGCCTGTTCCACAGTTCCAGACAGTTTTACAGTTCTAGTCAGTTCTACAGTTCCAGAAAGTTCCATAGTTTAGTTCTACAGTTCCAGTCAGTTCTACAGTTCTAATCAGTTATACAGTTCCAGCCATTTACCCAGTTCTACAGTTCTAGACAGTTTTACAGTTCCAGTCAGGTTTACAGTTCCAGCCAGTTCTACAGTTCCAGCCAGTTCCACAGTTCCAGTCCAGTAACAGACAGTTCTACAGTTCTAGACAGTTTTACAGTTCCAGCCAGTTCTACAGTTCCAGCCAGTTCCACAGTTCCAGTCAGTTCCAGTAACAGACAGTTCTACAGTTCTAGACAGTTTTACAGTTACAGCCAGTTCCAAGCTCCAGCCAGTTCCACAGCTCCAGCCAGTTCCACAGTTCCAGTCAGTTCTACAGTTCCAGTCAGTTCTATAGTTCCAGTAAGTTCTATAGTTCCAGCCAGTTCCACAGTTCCAGTCAGTTCTACAGTTCCAGTCAGCTCTACAGTTCCAGTCAGTTCCAGTACCAGTCAGTTCCAGCTCCAGCCATTTCCAGACAATTCTAGACAGTTTTACAGTTCCAGTGAGGTTTACAGTTCCAGCCAGTTCTACATTTCCAGCCAGTTCTACAATACCAGACAGTTCTACATTTCCAGTCAGTTCTACAGTTCAGTCAGTTCTACAATTCCAGCCATTTACCCAGTTCTACAGTTCCAGTCAGTTCTACAGTTCCAGTCAGGATTACAGTTCCAGCCAGTTCTACAGTTCCAGCCAGTTCCACATTTCCAGTCAGGTCTACAGTTCTACAGTTCCAGTCAGGTCTAAAGTTCCAGACAGTTCCAGCCTGTTCCACAGTTCAAGACAGTTGTACAGTTCTAGTCAGTTCTACAGTTCCAGAAAGTTCCATAGTTCCAGTCAGTTCTACAGTTCCAGTCAGTTCTACAGTTCCAGCCTGTTCCACAGTTCCAGACAGTTTTACAGTTCTAGTCAGTTCTACAGTTCCAGAAAGTTCCAGTCAGTTCTACAGTTCTAGTCAGTTCTACAGTTCCAGCCTGTTCCACAGTTCCAGACAGTTTTACAGTTCTAGTCAGTTCTACAGTTCCAGAAAGTTCCATAGTTCGAGTCAGTTCTACAGTTCCAGTCAGTTCTACAGTTCTAATCAGTTATACAGTTCCAGCCATTTACCCAGTTCTACAGTTCTAGACAGTTTTACAGTTCCAGTCAGGTTTACAGTTCCAGCCAGTTCTACAGTTCCAGCCAGTTCCACAGTTCCAGTCAGTTCTACAGTAACAGACAGTTCTACAGTTCTAGACAGTTTTACAGTTCCAGCCAGTTCTACAGTTCCAGCCAGTTCCACAGTTCCAGTCAGTTCTACAGTAACAGACAGTTCTACAGTTCTAGACAGTTTTACAGTTACAGCCAGTTCCACAGCTCCAGCCAGTTCCACAGCTCCAGCCAGTTCCACAGTTCCAGTCAGTTCTACAGTTCCAGTCAGTTCTATAGTTCCAGTAAGTTCTATAGTTCCAGCCAGTTCCACAGTTCCAGTCAGTTCTACAGTTCCAGTCAGCTCTACAGTTCCAGTCAGTTCTACAGTACCAGTCAGTTCTACAGCTCCAGACGGTTCTACATTTCCAGTCAGTTCTACAGTTCCGGTCAGATCTACAGTTCCAGACAGTTCTACATTTCCAGTCAGTTCTACAGTTCCAGTCAGTTCAATAGTTCCAGTCAGTTCTACAGTTCCAGTCAGTTCTACAGTTCCAGTCAGTTCTACAGTTCCAGTCAGTTCTACAGTTCCAGTCAGTTATACAGTTCCAGCCATTTACCCAGTCCTACAATTCTAGACAGTTTTACAGTTCCAGTGAGGTTTACAGTTCCAGCCAGTTCTACATTTCCAGCCAGTTCTACAATACCAGACAGTTCTACATTTCCAGTCAGTTCTACAGTTCCAGTCAGTTCTACAATTCCAGCCATTTACCCAGTTCTACAGTTCTAGACAGTTTTACAGTTCCAGTCAGGATTACAGTTCCAGCCAGTTCTACAGTTCCAGACAGTTCTACAGTTCCAGCCAGTTCCACATTTCCAGTCAGGTCTACAGTTCTACAGTTCCAGTCAGGTCTAAAGTTCCAGACAGTTCCAGCCTGTTCCACAGTTCCAGACAGTTGTACAGTTCTAGTCAGTTCTACAGTTCCAGAAAGTTCCATAGTTCCAGTCAGTTCTACAGTTCCAGCCTGTTCCACAGTTCCAGACAGTTTTACAGTTCTAGTCAGTTCTACAGTTCCAGAAAGTTCCAGTCAGTTCTACAGTTCTAGACAGTTTTACAGTTCCAGCCAGTTCCACAGCTCCAGCCAGTTCCACAGCTCCAGCCAGTTCCACAGTTCCAGTCAGTTCTACAGTTCCAGCCAGTTCCACAGTTCCAGCCAGTTCCACAGTTCCAGTCACTTCTACAGTTCCAGCCTGTTCCACAGTTCCAGACAGTTTTACAGTTCTAGTCAGTTCTACAGTTCCAGAAAGTTCCATAGTTCCAGTCAGTTCTACAGTTCCAGTCAGTTCTACAGTTCCAGACAGTTTTACAGTTCTAGTCAGTTCTACAGTTCCAGAAAGTTCCAGTCAGTTCTACAGTTCTAGTCAGTTATACAGTTTCAGCCAGTTCCACAGTTCCAGACAGTTTTACAGTTCTAGTCAGTTCTACAGTTCCAGACAGTTTTGCAGTTCTAGTCAGGTCTAAAGTTCCAGACAGTTCCAGACAGCTCCAGACAGTTCCAGACAGTTTTACAGTTCTAGTCAGTTATACAGTTCCAGAAAGTTCCATAGTTCCAGTCAGTTCTACAGTTCCAGTCAGTTCTACAGTTCCAGCCTGTTCCACAGTTCCAGACAGTTTTACAGTTCTAGTCAGTTTTACAGTTCCAGAAAGTTCCAGTCAGTTCTACAGTTCTAGTCAGTTCCAGCCTGTTCCACAGTTCCAGACAGTTTTACAGTTCTAGTCAGTTCTACAGTTCCAGAAAGTTCCATAGTTCCAGTCAGTTCTACAGTTCCAGTCAGTTCCAGCCTGTTCCACAGTTCCAGACAGTTTTACAGTTCTAGTTAGTTCTACAGTTCCAGACAGTTTTGCAGTTCTAGTCAGGTCTAAAGTTCCAGACAGTTCCAGACAGCTCCAGACAGCTCCAGACAGTTCCAGACAGTTTTACAGTTCTAGTCAGTTATACAGTTTCAGCCAGTTCCACAGTTCCAGACAGTTTTACAGTTCTACAGTTGCAGACAGTTCTACAGGTCCAATCAGTTATACAGTTCCAGTCAGTTCTACAGTTCAAGTCAGTTCTACAGTTCCAGACAGTTCCAGCCTGTTCCACAGTTCCAGCCTGTTCCACAGTTCCAGACAGTTTTACAGTGCTACTCAGTTCTTCAGTTCCAGACAGTTCCAGACAGTTTTGCAGTTCTAGCCAGTTCTACAGTTCCAGACAGTTTTACAGTTCTAGTCAGTTCTACAGTTCCAGACCATTCCTGACAGTTTTACAGTTCTACTCAGTTCCACAGTTCCAGACAGTTCCAGACCGTTTTTTAGTTCTAGTCAGTTCTACAGTTCCAGACCGTTCTACAATTCCAGCCAGTTCTATAGTTCCAGCCAATTCTACAGTTCCAGCCAGTTCTACAGTTCCAGCCAGTTCTACAGTTCCAGCCAGTTCTACAGTTCCAGTCAGTAACACTACCCTTTGCTATGCCTATTAATTTAGCTGGTTAACTGTGATTGGCCTCTACCGCATCAGGCCAATTACTTTCCTCTCTCTGTGGAGAGAGTGACTCAATCCCAGACACTTCCATTAAGCATGGTTTGGAAATAGGGCATTTGAATGTTGTTTTTGACTAATGCAAATACCACAGATCCAACAAAGATCCATGAAAGACAATAGTGTCAATTTGAAGAATCAGATTGAATATATGGATCAAACTACAGTGCATGCCATCATTATGTAAACCAGCATAAGAGTGCATGGGCATGTCTAATGTCAAGGATATATATCCTTATTATTTGACTGTCACTGGAGATATCACATGTGATTGAATCATCTGTAATTAGGTAGATGTCTCCTAGCTACGACTACAGCCTATCAGAGATGGAGCCTGTAATTAGGTAGACGTCTCCTAGCTACGACTACAGCCTATCAGAGATGGAGCCTGTAATTAGGTAGATGTCTCCTAGCTACGACTACAGCCGATCAGAGATGGAGCCTGTAATTAGGTAGACGTCTCCTAGCCACAACTACAGCCTATCAGAGATGGAGCCTGTAATTAGGTAGACGTCTCCTAGCCACAACTACAGCCTATCAGAGATGGAGCCTGTAATTAGGTAGATGTCTCCTAGCCACAACTACAGCCTATCAGAGATGGAGCCTGTAATTAGGTAGATGTCTCCTAGCCACGACTACAGCCTATCAGAGATGGAGCCTGTAATTAGGTAGACGTCTCCTAGCCACGACTACAGCCGATCAGAGATGGAGCCTGTAATTAGGTAGACGTCTCCTAGCCACAACTACAGCCTATCAGAGATGGAGCCTGTAATTAGGTAGATGTCTCCTAGCCACAACTACAGCCTATCAGAGATGGAGCCTGTAATTAGGTAGATGTCTCCTAGCTACGACTACAGCCTATCAGAGATGGAGCCTGTAATTAGGTAGACGTCTCCTAGCCACAACTACAGCCTATCAGCGATGGAGCCTGTAATTAGGTAGATGTCTCCTAGCCACGACTACAGCCGATCAGAGATGGAGCCTGTAATTAGGTAGATGTCTCCTAGCCACGACTACAGCCTAACAGCGATGGAGCCTGTAATTAGGTAGATGTCTCCTAGCCACGACTACAGCCTATCAGAGATGGAGCCTGTAATTAGGTAGACGTCTCCTAGCCACGACTACAGCCGATCAGAGATGGAGCCTGTAATTAGGTAGATGTCTCCTAGCCACGACTACAGCCTATCAGAGATGGAGCCTGTAATTAGGTAGACGTCTCCTAGCCACGACTACAGCCTATCAGAGATGGAGCCTGTAATTAGGTAGATGTCTCCTAGCCACGACTACAGCCTATCAGAGATGGAGCCTGTAATTAGGTAGACGTCTCCTAGCCACGACTACAGCCTATCAGAGATGGAGCCTGTAATTAGGTAGACGTCTCCTAGCCACGACTACAGCCTATCGGAGATGGAGCCTGTAATTAGGTAGACGTCTCCTAGCCACGACTACAGCCTATCGGAGATGGAGCCTGTAATTAGGTAGATGTCTCCTAGCCACGACTACAGCCTATCAGAGATGGAGCCTGTAATTAGGTAGACGTCTCCTAGCCACGACTACAGCCTATCGGAGATGGAGCCTGTAATTAGGTAGACGTCTCCGAGCCACGACTACAGCCTATCAGAGATGGAGCCTGTAATTAGGTAGACGTCTCCTAGCCACGACTACAGCCTATCGGAGATGGAGCCTGTAATTAGGTAGACGTCTCCTAGCCACGACTACAGCCTATCGGAGATGGAGCCTGTAATTAGGTAGACGTCTCCTAGCCACGACTACAGCCTATCGGAGATGGAGCCTGTAATTAGGTAGATGTCTCCTAGCCACGACTACAGCCTATCAGAGATGGAGCCTGTAATTAGGTAGACGTCTCCTAGCCACGACTACAGCCTATCGGAGATGGAGCCTGTAATTAGGTAGACGTCTCCGAGCCACGACTACAGCCTATCAGAGATGGAGCCTGTAATTAGGTAGACGTCTCCTAGCCACGACTACAGCCTATCGGAGATGGAGCCTGTAATTAGGTAGACGTCTCCTAGCCACGACTACAGCCTATCGGAGATGGAGCCTGTAATTAGGTAGATGTCTCCTAGCCACAACTACAGCCTATCAGCGATGGAGCCTGTAATTAGGTAGACGTCTCCTAGCCACGACTACAGCCTATCAGAGATGGAGCCTGTAATTAGGTAGACGTCTCCTAGCCACGACTACAGCCTATCAGAGATGGAGCCTGTAATTAGGTAGACGTCTCCTAGCCACGACTACAGCCTATCGGAGATGGAGCCTGTAATTAGGTAGATGTCTCCTAGCCACAACTACAGCCGATCAGAGATGGAGCCTGTAATTAGGTAGATGTCTCCTAGCCACGACTACAGCCTATCAGAGATGGAGCCTGTAATTAGGTAGACGTCTCCTAGCCACGACTACAGCCTATCAGCGATGGAGCGTGTAATTAGGTAGATGTCTCCTAGCCACGACTACAGCCTATCAGAGATGGAGCCTGTAATTAGGTAGACGTCTCCTAGCCACGACTACAGCCTATCAGAGATGGAGCCTGTAATTAGGTAGATGTCTCCTAGCCACGACTACAGCCTATCAGAGATGGAGCCTGTAATTAGGTAGATGTCTCCTAGCCACAACTACAGCCTATCAGCGATGGAGCCTGTAATTAGGAAGATGTCTCCTAGCCACGACTACAGCCTATCAGCGATGGAGCCTGTAATTAGGTAGATGTCTCCTAGCCACGACTACAGCCTATCGGAGATGGAGCCTGTAATTAGGTAGATGTCTCCTAGCCACAACTACAGCCTATCAGCGATGGAGCCTGTAATTAGGTAGATGTCTCCTAGCCACGACTACAGCCTATCGGAGATGGAGCCTGTAATTAGGTAGATGTCTCCTAGCCACGACTACAGCCTATCGGAGATGGAGCCTGTAATTAGGTAGACGTCTCCTAGCCACGACTACAGCCTATCAGAGATGGAGCCTGTAATTAGGTAGATGTCTCCTAGCCACGACTACAGCCTATCGGAGATGGAGCCTGTAATTAGGTAGACGTCTCCTAGCCACGACTACAGCCTATCGGAGATGGAGCCTGTAATTAGGTAGATGTCTCCTAGCCACAACTACAGCCTATCAGCGATGGAGCCTGTAATTAGGTAGACGTCTCCTAGCCACGACTACAGCCTATTAGAGATGGAGCCTGTAATTAGGTAGACGTCTCCTAGCCACGACTACAGCCTATCGGAGATGGAGCCTGTAATTAGGTAGACGTCTCCTAGCCACGACTACAGCCTATCGGAGATGGAGCCTGTAATTAGGTAGATGTCTCCTAGCCACGACTACAGCCTATCAGCGATGGAGCCTGTAATTAGGTAGATGTCTCCTAGCCACAACTACAGCCTATCAGCGATGGAGCCTGTAATTAGGTAGATGTCTCCTAGCCACAACTACAGCCTATCAGCGATGGAGCCTGTAATTAGGTAGATGTCTCCTAGCCACGACTACAGCCTATCAGCGATGGAGCCTGTAATTAGGTAGATGTCTCCTAGCCACAACTACAGCCTATCAGCGATGGAGCCTGTAATTAGGTAGACGTCTCCTAGCCACGACTACAGCCTATCAGAGATGGAGCCTGTAATTAGGTAGATGTCTCCTAGCCACGACTACAGCCTATCAGAGATGGAGCCTGTAATTAGGTAGATGTCTCCTAGCCACGACTACAGCCTATCAGAGATGGAGCCTGTAATTAGGTAGACGTCTCCTAGCCACGACTACAGCCTATCAGAGATGGAGCCTGTAATTAGGTAGATGTCTCCTAGCCACGACTACAGCCTATCAGAGATGGAGCCTGTAATTAGGTAGACGTCTCCTAGCCACGACTACAGCCTATCAGCGATGGAGCCTGTAATTAGGTAGACGTCTCCTAGCCACGACTACAGCCTATCAGAGCCTGTAATTAGGTAGATGTCTCCTAGCCACGACTACAGCCTATCAGAGATGGAGCCTGTAATTAGGTAGATGTCTCCTAGCCACGACTACAGCCTATCAGAGATGGAGCCTGTAATTAGGTAGACGTCTCCTAGCCACGACTACAGCCTATCAGAGATGGAGCCTGTAATTAGGTAGATGTCTCCTAGCCACGACTACAGCCTATCAGAGATGGAGCCTGTAATTAGGTAGACGTCTCCTAGCCACGACTACAGCCTATCAGAGATGGAGCCTGTAATTAGGTAGATGTCTCCTAGCCACAACTACAGCCTATCAGCGATGGAGCCTGTAATTAGGTAGATGTCTCCTAGCCACGACTACAGCCTATCAGAGATGGAGCCTGTAATTAGGTAGACGTCTCCTAGCCACGACTACAGCCTATCAGAGATGGAGCCTGTAATTAGGTAGATGTCTCCTAGCCACGACTACAGCCTATCAGAGATGGAGCCTGTAATTAGGTAGACGTCTCCTAGCCACGACTACAGCCTATCAGAGATGGAGCCTGTAATTAGGTAGACGTCTCCTAGCCACAACTACAGCCTATCAGCGATGGAGCCTGTAATTAGGTAGATGTCTCCTAGCCACAACTACAGCCTATCAGAGATGGAGCCTGTGTGTGTGTCCCCATAAATTACAGCTTGTCTTCAAATTAAAAGGATCAGTCTGGTGCATTCACTCTAAGCCCCCTTGAGCATTCATCACTTAGAGGGCCAGTATCAAGTTCACCCAGGAAGAAAAATATATTGAGACAAGAATGCAACAAGGCAAAGAATAATTCTGATAGCTACGCATCTCGACTTGACATTTAGCACCAGACTTCACTTAAGTCTGAAAATGTCACTGGGTAGAAGGAAAAGTTTCTAATTCCCTGACCTTCCAAAACAAAGTTGGTTTGCTATCTTAAACACAAACTAGTGTACTGCAATGAGGAAAGGGGAAGAAGCAAGTGACATGTAGGACTTCTATACAAACACAGAAATGAGATCAAGACAGTTTGGTGTCCTATAGTGATGCAGTGGATTACCTCTAAGACTCAACTGGATAGAAGATTAAGCTGAACAAAAGGACTGTGTGTGCCTGTGTGTGTCTTTTGACTGGTCTGGGGACTAACTGTGATAATCACAAAGACAAACACACCTCATCTATCATTGTGTGTGTGCGTGTGTGTGTGTGTGTGTGTGTGTGTGTGTGTGTGTGTGTGTGTGTGTGTGTGTGTGTGTGTGTGTGTGTGTGTGTGTGTGTGTGTGTGTGTGTGTGTGCGTGCGTGCGTGCGTGCGTGCGTGCGTGCGTGCGTGCGTGCGTGCGTGCGTGCGTGCGTGTGGGCTGAGTGGGAACAGCAGCCGGCTGGACAGATGGGCTAGGGTAGTGGTATCACTGACTCTGTGTGCCACCAGGCCAGAGCCGTGCTATTCCAGATGGGTGGGAGGACTGGGGAAAGTGACTTATGAGTGATGCAGAATCACTGTCGCGTAAGCATAAAGGAAACCATACTACACTGGGATACTTGTCATGGTTTAGTTTTTTATGGCTGAAGATGGGTCACTCAATGTTCAGGATTATACTGATTCACTACTGCATGATTCAAGTTTCCTCAAATCTTCATGCAGCTACGCGGAGGACCAGAACAGGAAATAGCCTAATCGAAAACATTCTAAAATGTTCAGGTCTATACTGATTCACTACTGCATGATTCAAGTTACGTCAAATCTTCATGCAGCTAGGAGGACCAGAACAGGAAATAGCCTAATCGAAACCATTCTAAAATGGCAGCAATAGCTGGTGTTGAGTTGAGTTGTCTCCATTTTTTCTGTTTTACCTCTGATATCATTCACTTTGATCTCTCTGCTGTGTATTTAGGTGTGGAGAGACAGAGTGCTTCCCCCTCTCTCTGGGTCAGGAGGTCTGTCCACGAGAGACGTCTGCTTTCAAAGCCATCTCACTACTCTAATGGGGCACCAGGGGAGAACACGGTTCAACAGGGGGCAACAGGGACCACATACAGCTTGTGGCAAGCTTAATTGAGTATAAAAAGAGATCCTCCTCTTCGCCCTCTACCTTTGGGATAAAGCTATGCAGAATGTTTAAGTAAAAGGTCTGTATGTGGAGTGCAGGTTAAAAGGAAAGCAATTGACTTCACTTGTCTAGACAGAAAGAAGACAGTGGAGTCTCACGCCTCAGTGTTCCAGATAGAATATCTATAGCTCTCAAGTGAACAACAGAGATATCACCGCTCTCTTCCAACCATGAACACCTACTTAGACAGATCAATCAAGTCAAAAGCCATAGAATACAGTATACACACACACACACACACACACACACACACACACACACACACACACACACACACACACACACAGCAACAAAAAACATCTCAATAAACATTTTTTTGCAATAAATCACCCGAAATGTGTTGATCAATAGCTTTGACCAATAAACAGCTTTTTCTCGGTTCTTCCATCAGTTTTCTGGGGACTGCTGTGAGGTGGGGCGATTGGCCCAGGCCATCCTCAGCGTGGTAGGAAGTGTTAATGTGTGTTAATACACTAAAAGGGGCATGTTCTAGGGAATGGGTTGTCACCGGTAAATGACTGTGAGTGACAGCTCCACTAGTGTGCTATAGGCCCGGGGAGAGGAGCTGTCAGGAAGGCCAGAGCTGGAGCAGATTATTTGTTGGGTTTGAGAGTATGATGCCGTGTAGGTCTGAGTCAGGCCAGGGCTCAGTCAATCACACACGAAGAGGGAGAAGCTGGGTTAATTATACACTCACACTCAGGGTGGATAGACCCTAAAGCCCTAAAGCAATGGATGTGTGAAACATTGTAGGCTAATGCACTTTGTTATTGAAAGTGAGAGAGCGTAGAAAGGCAAGGTTGGCAAAGAGGGTGCAATTCATGACAAACAAAACAATAAAATCTGTTCTACCTACATTGATGTTGTAGAATGGCTTGATTGACAGGTCTAAATTGCAGCTACAGCTGTACTGTTAATGCTGAGATAATTCTGAGAGGGATTCATCTCAGTACACCAGCTAATGCTATGAGCGCAGAGAGTGGAGGTCCACCGAGGCACCAGGAAAGAAATAGTGCCTATTCTTCTCCCTGACACAGGGAATATTACACAGAGCTGGACCCCACACAGCCTGATTACTGACGTTAAATCAATACTAACCAGCCTGACTCTCATTGAACGTACGGTGGAATGTATGGTGGGAAAACAGAAACAGCTGGGGATATCAGCAACTGAACGCTTTGGTAATAAAGGAATAGACATTAATATGAATAGGCAGTTAGGAAATATAGAGATGAACTGTATTCATCTACTGTAGATAAGGGATTCTTGAAAGACGGGCAATACGTTTTTTACATAATATTTTGAATCATATTAACATTTGAAATATAAATGTTAATAGATAAAAGTATGAGCTATCCCACCATGTAAAGGAACAACCTCCCGATTCTTAAATGTTTCTAAAAAATGCAACTAACTGGATTCATGTCAACTTCGTCAGACACCTCAAAAGACATTTAACTCTTATGTTAATTCTGCAACAAGTGAGTAAAATGCCAGGATTGTTTAATGGTAAAATTAGAATATTAAAATATGCAATAAAAATCTCCAAACGTATTTTTGTTTTATAGCGCTATATATTGCTCCAGGTCTAATTTTGTTAGCATTTTGGCATGTTTTTCTAGATTTAGAACATAGAACAACATGACTAAAGGAAACTTTGTCCCTTAGGTCTTTGTCCCTTAGGTCTTTGTCCCTTAGGTCTTTGTCCCTTAGGTCTTTGTCCCTTAGAAAGTGCTTTAATAGTTTTTCTCAGTCGCTTTGGTGCATTTTTCACATCATCCCTAACATGTGCAAAATAATAAGTGCATTTCTCAGAACAATTTGTACAAACTGCAATATACAATAGATATGTTTCTAAAGCTAGTCAGTCACTAAAAATCCTTAGTACATCTCTCAAAAGTAAATATTCATGCCAATGAGCATGTCAGTGTCATCAGAATGATAAGTCATTGAGTCATTGTTCACGAACAAGGTCGTCAAAATGTTTAGGCATGTTGTCAATGTAACTGTGTACTTTGACAGTATTACCTGGTGTAAAATTAGGCTACAGTTTGGATGACAGTTACCTTATTGAAAATGCACAAGACTGCACTTCTATGGCATATATCAATATCAACAGTACTATTTACATATTACTGTATGTGGGGTATGGATTGAAATAGACTGGACAACCCAAGGGGCACAAAGGAAAAAAAACTAAATTAGAAAGAATCACAGGAAACCACCCCAAAGGCACAACTTTGCCCGCAGCACTGTTGTGCTGTCTCTACACATCCAGACGTTCCTGTCTGTCGGCCCACATATTCTCATCCACATCACACCGGATATTTTCCCTTCCAATGCAACGTGGAAAGAATCTTTTGGAATGCCTTATCCATCCTCTGCAGGCGTCTACTGTGATGTCCTCACATGCTGCATCCATTGCAGCCAGCAGGGTCATCTGTGTGTGTGGCTGACGATCGTACACCTTCCACCTCCATGCTGAAAATAACTCCTCAATTGGGTTAAGGAATGGTGAATTAGGTGGGAGGAATTCTATGAGCATCCTCGGGTGGGTCACAAACCATTGCCTTATGATGTTTGATCGATGGAAACTCACATTATCACAAATGACCACATACTTTGGCAAATCCTTTCTAAACAGACCCCTCTCATCATCAGGGATGAGAGCCTTGTAGAGAGTCTCTAAAAAGTTGAGTAGATGCTGGGTGTTGTATGGCCCTATAAGGGGGATATGGGTTAGGACACCATGTTCCGTAATAGCAGCACACATGGTGATATTTCCTCCCCGTTGGCCTGGCAAATCCACAGTAGCTCTGTGACCGATGATAGTCCGACCCCGCCTTCTGCATTTGGTCAGGTTGAAGCCAGCCTCATCCACGTATACAAAGTTGTGAGAGGGTTCACTTGATTCCAACTCCATTATACGCTATATCCCAGAACACACAGTTGGATTTGTTTTGGTAAGGAAGAGTGACATAAAATGTACATATATTGCATGTTCCTTCCACAGCAATGGGAATGTGTGCAGTTTATGCTTACTGTACTATGTATCACTATAAAATGTTGCTGTAAAGTAGTTACATAGATATGTTTTACCTGTACATACTGGTACCATAGCTCCTTAACTCTGTCCTCATTCCTTTGGAATGGTACACGGTACAGCTGTTTCATACTCATCTGGTTTCTATGCAGCACCCTGTCGATGGTTGAGATGCTAACCGTACGGATGTTTTCAATGACATCGTTGTCTTCTATAATGGTCCTTTGTATTTCCCTGAGTCTCATGGCATTGTTTGTTCGGAACCATGGTGCAAATAGCCTCCTCCTGTTGAGGTGTGAAAAGGCGTCCTCTGCCACCGGTTTGAGGTAATCTTGCAGTCCTATGTGGGGAAATGCAGTGATGCATTGCACACTTTCACATAGACAAAAACTATGCGAACACACATTTTACTGTAAAACAGGTGGGTGCATGTGGGTGCATGTAAGGTGCAGTATGTATCTGTATAGAGTATATTTATGTATGCTGTGAAATACAAGTGGACTACTGTAATATGAAGCAGTGTAGGAAGTATACAGTATATTGCTTATATACAGTAACAGTGCACTGTACATTGGTGGACATACCGGTTCTCTCTTCGAAACGTTTGAACTATTGAGGACACGGTTGATCTCCCAATATTCGGTTGCACCCTTTGACCCGCCTCAGCCATTGTAAGGCCATGATTGACAACATGGTCTACAATAGTGGCCCTTATGTCATCAGATATGCGGTTATGTCCTCTTCTGTCTCTTCCTCTGTTTTGCCTTCCACCACACATCCTTGCTCCTCTTTCTTCCTCCTCTTGGCTGTTGACCCTGTTTGTTTCCTGGTTCGTCCATTATTGGAAAATTGTGACTCTGTGTTGTGGTCTGTCTATATATGCTTGCCAATTGATTCTTCATGAGATGCACCTTTGAGCAATTTAGACAACTGGTTGATGGGTCAATTTCACCTGCACGATTCATCAATTCACGTTTTTGTACAAAAGGTATAAAAGAAATGTGTAAAACTATGCTTGATAGTTTATGACAAATAGTTCAACAATTTTGCATGTAATGGCTTATGCAAGGAACTAATGCCTAGATGTTTTGAGGGGTAAGACTATTCAACAGAGAACCATCTACTACATTTTGATCAACATGACATGAGCAATTGATAATGTGGAAAAAAGCTGACACTAGCACATTATCAATTGCAATTTGTTCAAAGGAATAAGAAATTGCTTTAATGATGTGCACAAGTGACTAGATTATTTGGAATTTGTACAAGTAGTATCAAGAATTGCACTTTTGATCTAAGAAAAGCACCAAAGTGACTGAGAAAAATTGTAAAGCTGCAATGTGTAACTTTTTGGGGGGAAAAAAATGTAAGTTATAGACTTGTCATCTTTATCGAAAGCAAGTCTAAGAAGCAGTTGATCTGTTCTATGTGCACTATTTCTATGCTTCCCATTGTTACATTTAGATGTTGCGTCTTTACATTCGGTTTTGTACACCAGCTTCAACCAGCTAAAAATACATAATGTATAATGATTATCTACACTATAGTTGCTTGTTTTGTACCATAAACTGAAATCAGGCAAACTATTTGAATTTTAGCAACCAGGAAATAGCAGGGAGATTTCTGGGTAGTGCACAATTAAGCATGTTAAAACATTTCTCCCAAATATTTGCCAAATAATTAGCTTAACCATCTGTGACGAAGTTGACAAGGCACTGACTCAGTCGACAAATACATTTTTTGCCTCTGAAAATAAAACTTCACTGCAAGAATTTGCAAAATATAGAAAATTATTCATTTGAAAATTCCCAATTAAAACACTGATGTAGTTGACGCTAGATGAATACCTTCATTCAAGAGGTATACAAAGTAACAGTTTAGTTTTTCCTCAGTTGCTTTATAACTCTAAAACCTAATTTAAATAAGCATATTTGAACCAAAATTCATACCCTATTGGGGAGACAGTTTATGGTTGTGACCATGGTGATTTCAAAATTGTTTGTTTAATTCTATCAAAAGTAGAGAACTTTATAGACCATGAGTGCTTAAACTACATGTAATGAGGACATGAAGAAGAGGTCCTTGTGGTATAGCTGACCCTGCTCTTTCCTGATTCATTTTAGACAAATCTGACGAAGTTCATCAAATATACAGACACATTTTTTAGGAATCACAGTTTTGAGATAAAAATTCTTTAAAGTCAGAGAAGGCTTTTGCAGGAAATTACATAATATTGTTTTTCAATATTAATGGCAGTTTTTAGAATTTTAAACACTTTTTTGAGAGTTTGAAATTGGGATCCTTTGCTCCAGACATTGACATTTCTGGGCAAAGAGCTGACAAATTATTTAGAAAATTCCAAAGAAAATCTTTCCTCTCATAAAATTCCCCTAAATGTAATTTTTAAGCTCAAATAATGAAACAAAAGTATTTTTGTAACTATAAAAATATAGTTTCCCTGCTGGACTAGGATTGTCCTGACTTTCAAGAATCCACCCTTCCACACACAGTTCCAAAGCGCTGTGTCAGCTTCCTCTGTATTGATCTTGGTGCATCTTGGGGGAATTTGGTCTGAACAATGGTCAGGGAGGAGTAAAACCAATTGAAAATAGAAACAAGATGTATAAATAAGTCATGCTGTTCTGCCTCAGAGAGTGCTGGAATGGCACAATGACAAAGTCACCTTGACACGACCTGGACCTCTATCTGATTCCTCAGGCACAGCTGCCCCATGCTGCCCCAAAAGGCCAAGCTAGCATACTAACACTCCAAATGACTATTGATGTGCTTTTAAATGAATAAAACACCCATTCCTCTACCTAGGCAGGCCTTTTTCCAAATGTCAGGAAAATTCCTCTTAGTCCATTTACATTGAGTGTACAAAACACCTTCCTAATATTGAGTTGCACCCGAAACAGCCTCAATTTGTCAGGGCATGGTCTAGAAGGTGTTGAAAGGATTCCACAGGGATGCTGGCCCATGTTGACTCCAATGCTTCTCACAGTTGTGTCAAGTTCACTGGATGTCCTTTGGGTGGTGGACCATTGTTGATACACAAAGGAACTTCAATATTTTCTCTTTCCCATTGACTCTCTGAATGGCACACATACACAATCTATGTCTCAATTGTCAAAAGACTTAAACATCCTTCCTTAACCTGTCTCCTCCCCTTCCTCTTTTTATTTTTTTTAACCTGAATTTAACTAGGCAAGTCAGTTAAGAACACATTCTTATTTACAATGACGGCCTAACCCGGACGACGCTGGGCCAATTGTGTGCCACCCTATGGGACTCCCAATCACCGCCGGTTGTGATACAGCCTGGATTCAAACCAGGGTGTCTATCTGATGTGCCAGTCAAGAGCCCACTGAAGTCAGCAATAGTGAAGACATCAAAACTATGAAATAACACATGTAATCATATGGTAACCAAAAAGTGTTAAAAAAATCAAAAGATATTTTATATTCCTCAAAGTAGCCACCCTTTGCCTTGATGACAGTTTTGCACACTCTTGGCATTCTCTCAACTAGCTTCACCTGGAATGCTTTTCCAATGGTCTTGAAGGAGTTCCCACATATGCTGAGCACTTGTTGGCTGCTTTTCCTTCACTCTGCAGTCCAACTCATCCCAAACCATATTAATTGGGTTGAGGTCGGGTGATTGTGGAGGCCAGGTCATCTGATGCAGCACTCCATCACTCTCCTTCTTGGTCAAATATCCATTACATAGCCAGGAGTTGTGTTGTCCTGTTGAAAAACAAATGATCATCCCACTAAGCGCAAACCAGATGGGACGGCATATCGCTGCAGAATGCTGTGGTAGCCATGCTGTTTAAGTTTGCTTTGAATTCTAAATAAATCACAGACAGTGTCACCAGCAAAGACCCGCCACACCATCACACCTTTTAAAAATATATTTTGTATTTGTATTTCACCTTTATTTAACCAGGTAGGCTAGTTGAGAACACCTTTATTTAACCAGGTAAGCAAGTTGAGAACAAGTTCTCATTTGCAACTGTGACCTGGCCAAGCAAAGCAGTGTGACACAGACGACAACAACACAGAGTTACACATGGAGTAAACAAACAAGCCAATAACACAATCAAGTCAATGGCACAGTAGAGAAAGGAAGTCTATATACAGTGTGTGCAAAAGGCATGAGGAGGTAGGCAATAAATAGGCCATAGGAGCGAATAATTACAATTTAACAGATTAACACCGGAGTGATAAATGATGATGTGCAAGTAGAGATACTGGTGTGCAAAAGAGCAGAAAAGTAAATAAAATAAAAACAGTATGGGGATGAGGTAGGTAGATTGGGTGGGCTATTTACAGATGGACTATGTACAGCTGCAGTGATCGGTTAGCTGCTCAGATAGTTGATGTTTAAAGTTGGTGAGGGAAATAAAAGTCTCGAACTTCAGCGATTTTTGCAATTCGTTCCAGTCACTGGCAGCAGGGAACTGGAAGGAAAGGCGGCCAAATGAGGTGTCGGCTTTGGGGATGATCAGTGAGATATACCTTCTGGAATGTGTGCTACGGGTGTTTAAATTTAGTGGCCCGGGGCTAGTAGAAGCATCTGCTCCGACAGAGGCCGGTTGAAGGCACGGCGGATGGAGTATTCGTCGGCAGACCTGTCGTGGTGGTGCGGCGGGGCGCCGTGTCGACTAAGGATCCAAGCCAGGTGGCGAAAGAGGTATTGTAGTTGTAGTAATTTAGTTTTCTACCCAGGAGATGCGCCTGGCTCACAGGGCAGAGGCGTTAGCCACTATAGCCACTCGGTAGCAGCGGTGATCCGTTGCCAAGGTCCAGAGCTTACGGCAAGGATCCGGTGGAGTAGTATGTTCTAGCTGTCTTTGGGTGGAGTCCGGGTGAACAACTGAGTAGGCCGGGAGGTAGGCCTCAGGGATAGCTTCGGTACTGGGTAACTCGGTGGGTGCTAGCTAGCTAGCTGTACAGAAGGTAAAGGCTGCTAGCAGTGGCTAACAATGACTAAATAGCTTGTAGCTAATTAGCTGGTTAGCTTCTGATGGCTGTGGTTCTTGCTTTAAAGTCTAAAAATGACAAATAATAGCGGTTCCATGTCACATTGGGTGAGGCAGGTTACCGGAAGGTATAATTGAACTAAAATGGAGAAGAGATTGAAAATAAAATTGAAATATATACCAAAAAACCCCGCCTGACCAAAGTACAGGAAGAGGGGCTCACCAAAACATGTCTGCGTTGCTACGCTATCTTCACCTATCTATGACATCCATACACCTCTTCTCATGCTTCACGGTGGGAACTGTCCCTTTAATTCCTGGGGCGGTTCAGTAGAGGGATGTGGAGGTTGTTCCACATCCCCAAGGGGAGACAGGAGAATCCCTTCCAGGTTCCCTCCTCGGATGGACTTCAAAAATCCCTTAGTGCCTGGTTGCTCCTTCCTTCCTGCGTTGGGTATAGCCCTTCACAGGTGTCTTCGTCGGTGGTTTCCTGGAATATCTGTCAAATGCTATTTCTTCCTCTGCTGTAGAGGACGAGGACGCGGCTACGTCTCCTTGTAGTACTACTACCTCGGGCTTAATTCTCTTCTTTCCTGTCCCCATTGCCCATGTTTATTGGCCCATGCATATCTTCTTATTGGTGGCCTCTCAGCTAGGGGTTTCTTTGCAGCTGACTTCACCTTCCATGAAGGCCTGATTCACAGTGGGGTAATAGTGGGTGTCTCTGAACAGTTGACTTTGTTGAGATGTGTCTGTTATTTGAGTTCTGTGAAGGATTTATTTGGGCTGCAATCTGATGGGCAGATAACTCTAACCAACAGTGTTGATCTTCCTTTCCTGTGGCGGTCCTGCCCTCACGGGATGTGTGGGGGTAGGCACTGACTCCGTGACCATGGGCTCATCCTTGATGGTCATTTGGGGCATAATGGTTAAGAAACTTTAAAACCCGGCTTCTGGTGGCATTTTCACCTCCGGGGGGCTTGACTGGCGGGACCTTCATGTCTTAATTGTAATGATGGACTGTCACTTTTAACAACTCTAGACCGATTGCATATTTGAGCTGTTGGCTTTCCACAACCCTTTTTAAGTCACTTGGTCTTACTCTCAAATAGGGCTATCATCTGTCCTACTCCCTTTCCAGGTTCTAGCCACTGTTTCACAACACAAGGCGAAGATCTGAGCACACGGGTTGATCAGCTGTATAGGTCCATTGATGGAACTTTACAGCCCTATCTCTGGCAGTCAGCTGGTACCGGGACAGGATCTCGGTTTTTAGTCGCCCAAATTGAAATGGGAATCCAGGTCAAAATGGCTTCCTGAGCCACCCCGGTCAAAAGAGGAGCTGGTAGCCCATTCTGTGGGCGGAATGCCAAGGTGGAGTGTGTCATGAGAAAGATATCATCCTCCAAGGTGAAGGCGTGGCTACTTTGCCTAAGAGGTTCTTTAAATATCAAGTTCTATGGTTGTTTGCCGTGATCAATTGTTGTAGTAGGGCGTTATCCATCGTTCTTGAATGGTTCCATGTCTGGAAGAATATTATTTCACTTAGTTTGTCATGTCTTCACCTTTCCTCCACCAATGTGTAGAAAATACTAAAAAAGGTAATAAACTTTTGGAAAGGAGTAGGTTTTTCTGATTGAACACGGTTCTCTAGTGAGGTATTTTGTCAACCAAAAACATTCTAACATAATCAATGAAAAATCTTATAGGAAAAACACATCTTCTTCTCCAGATGAAACAAGAACACAAAATATCTTTAAACTACAACAAACATAAATCAGAGGTTTGTCACCATCTTCGTGGAACCTTCTCTAGAGTGAGTGGCCATCTTCCATAGTTTCCCTCTCTGCTGGTTCCATTCTCTCTTTTATGGGAAGGAGAGTATCTCATTAGTACCGTCACATGCTCAGATTGACTCTACCTTGTCTCCCATGCTTTGTTGGGCTACTATCTGAGCCCACTCTGGTCCTTCCACACTCTCTTCACTCGGTCTCTCTCTCTCTCTTCACTCGGTCTCTCTCTCTCTCCACTCGGTCTCTCTCTCTCCACTCGGTCTCTCTCTCTCCACTCTGTCTCTCTCTCTCTTCACTCGGTCTCTCTCTCTCTCTTCACTCGGTCTCTCTCTCTCTCTCTCTCCACTCGGTCTCTCTCTCTCCACTTGGTCTCTCTCTCTCTCCACTCATCTCGCTCTCTCTCCACTCGTCTCTCTCTCCACACTCGTCTCTCTCTCTCCACTCGTCTCTCTCTCTCTCTCCACTCGTCTCTCTCTCCACACTCGTCTCTCTCTCTCCACTTGTCTCTCTCTCTCTCTCGGTCTCTCTCTCTCAGTGTAGATTGCCACTATAAAATTATAAGACAAGTGTTAAATCTGTCATTAAAAGGCACATTGAAGTGGGTCATTGAAGAGGGTCATTGAAGTGGGCCACTGAAGGGGGTAATTGAAGTGGGTCATTGAAATGGGTTCTTAAAGTGGGTCATTGGAGTTGGTAATTGAAGAGGGTCATTGAAGTGGGTCCTTGAAGTGGGTCATTGCAAAGCGGAAATACATTTGACTAAAAAAGCATGTATGTCCTAGCAGTTGAGACTGTGCCTCAACATCTGTGCCCCACAATATACTAGCATAAGGTGATGTGTCACCAGATATGGTAGCCTAGAGTAGGAAATGACTGGAAACAAGCAGAGGAGTTTCCATCAGAGGTATCAAGTCATCTGAAGAGAGAGAACATAAGAGTAGTCGAGACTGGAGAGTGTGAATCTGTGTAAACCAACACACATACCACACCACTACAGTAGCACAGCAGAGAGAGATAGAGAGTTAGAAGTGTGTTCAATGGTCTAGTCCTCATCACTATGTTTGCTGCTACTGCATGCTGGGTAAGGAAACATGATCTCAGCACCTTGGCCTCACACACTAACCCACTAGACCAGACCAGAGGGGAAATGGCTAGTGTCAGCTCTCAACACTCTGCGTCGTGAGGATCATCTACTGTCAACAGTCCACTATCTAAAGCAAGGTACTCTACTCTACTGACCATTAATATCACTGTCTCCAGTTCAAACCTTCAGCATATTGAAACTACAGAGGTCAATAGAGAGCATTAGTAGTATTCCATAATGCCGTTCAGCCCTCTCATACAGTATCCCTGTACTAGTATGTGTGTAGAGAATGTTCCTGTCACCACCAGGTGGTGAGCCATCTCACTAGTATCTCTGGGTTAGCCCTCTAACTGCTCCCTCCACTCAGCACTGTCCTCAACCAGAGAGCTCTGATCAAGTGATTAGATCAGTTGTATAGCTGGTCTGCTGAGGGGGAGAGGATATGCTTCTACCTCACTCTCACTGTACAGGGCAGGGGTGGTGGTTGGGGATGAAGGAGGGACAAAGATTCCCGGAATGACACATCAGTGACAGGAAGATTAATGATCCAACACACAAAGAAGCGCTGACTTTGAAAAGATACCCAGGACCTCCTCTGTCACCTGGCTACAATCCATAAAGGTCCAAGCTGCACCGCACTACAGCATGGACCAGCACATTCTACTGGCCAATCAATGAGTAGCTTCACAGAGCTATCTACGGTGCCCCCCTCCTCTGATAGCTACTGTAGCAGCAACAGCAGGAAAAAAGACCTGTTAGAGATTGTGAAGAGCATTTATCTATGGTAATGTGAAGGAGTTAGTACTGACGACTGGAGTGGAATGTGAGTATTGCGTGTGTGTGTGTGTGTGTGTGTGTGTGTGTGTGTGTGTGTGTGTGTGTGTGTGTGTGTGTGTGTGTGTGTGTGTGTGTGTGTGTGTGTGTGTGTGTGTGTGTGTGTGTGTGTGTGTTGAATTTATGAGTAGTGCAGAGCCAAATAGACAGATTGAAGGCCCTTCAGTACTCTCGTTCACATGGAAATGAGAATTAATGAAATCAACAATGTCACTGTCACCCACACAACTCACTGCATGGTCATTCTGATGAAGGACACCAGGAGAGAGACCAGGAGTAATTAATAACAGGAATACTGTCACTGGTACCACTGATAGAGAGAATTGTCCTGATTGCTGAAGCTACCTCTAAACTTTTCAAATACTTTCTCCACAATTTCCTTTCCAGGACTTAAAATATGACATAAAATCATAGTCTGAAACCAATCATGAGCAGTGAATGTATCCTTTGTATCCAACAAACAAAGTATCCATTTAACATGTATGCCATCGGCAAGGCCAAGCACTTGTTTTACATCAGGAACTCACCCACACCATAGTCTGCCCACTTTTGTCGTAGGACAGGTCTAAAACCAAATCAAATTGTATTTATCACATTCCCCGAATACAACTGGTGTAGACTTTACAATGAAAGTCTCACCTTTCCCAACGATGCAAAGTTTAAAACGGAATAATACAAAATAAAATAGTAACTAACACAAGAGGAATACAATACAGTACAAAGAACGGAGCTACAGTATATCCAGAGAGTACCCGTACCAGATCAATGTGGAGCTATAAACAGAGAGTACCCGTACCAGATCAATGTGGAGCTATAAACAGAGAGTACCCGTACCAGATCAATGTGGAGCTATAAACAGAGAGTACCCGTACCAGATCAATGTGGAGCTATAAACAGAGAGTACCCGTACCAGATCAATGTGGAGCTATAAACAGAGAGTACCCGTACCAGATCAATGTGGAGCTATAAACAGAGAGTACCCGTACCAGATCAATGTGGAGCTATAAACAGAGAGTACCCGTACCAGATCAATGTGGAGCTATAAACAGAGAGTACCCGTACCAGATCAATGTGGAGCTATAAACAGAGAGTACCCGTACCAGATCAATGTGGAGCTATAAACAGAGAGTACCCGTACCAGATCAATGTGGAGCTATAAACAGAGAGTACCCGTACCAGATCAATGTGGAGCTATAAACAGAAACCGTACCAGATCAATGTGGAGCTATAAACAGAGAGTACCAGATCAATGTGGAGCTATAAACAGAGAGTACCTGTACCAGATCAATGTGGAGCTATAAACAGAGAGTACCCGTACCAGATCAATGTGGAGCTATAAACAGAGAGTACCTGTACCAGATCAATGTGGAGCTATAAACAGAGAGTACCCGTACCAGATCAATGTGGAGCTATAAACAGAGAGTACCGTACCAGATCAATGTGGAGCTATAAACAGAGAGTACCCGTACCAGATCAATGTGGAGCTATAAACAGAGAGTAGAGTATGTGGAGCTATAAACAGAGAGTACCAGATCAATGTGGAGCTATATACAGAGAGTACCAGTACCAGATCAATGTGGAGCTATAAACAGAGAGTACCCGTACCAGATCAATGTGGAGCTATAAACAGAGAGTACCAGTACCAGATCAATGTGGAGCTATATACAGAGAGTACCCGTACCAGATCAATGTGGAGCTATATACAGAGAGTACCAGTACCAGATCAATGTGGAAATATAAACAGAGAGTACCAGTACCAGATCAATGTGGAGCTATAAACAGAGAGTACCGTACCAGATCAATGTGGAGCTATAAACAGAGAGTACCCGTACCAGATCAATGTGGAGCTATAAACAGAGAGTACCCGTACCAGATCAATGTGGAGCTATAAACAGAGAGTACCTGTACCAGATCAATGTGGAGCTATATACAGAGAGTACCAGTACCAGATCAATGTGGAGCTATATACAGAGAGTACTCGTACCAGATCAATGTGGAGCTATAAACAGAGAGTACCTGTACCAGATCAATGTGGAGCTATATACAGAGAGTACCAGTACCAGATCAATGTGGAGCTATAAACAGAGAGTACTCGTACCAGATCAATGTGGAGCTATAAACAGAGAGTACCTGTACCAGATCAATGTGGAGCTATAAACAGAGAGTACCCGTACCAGATCAATGTGGAGCTATATACAGAGAGTACCAGTACCAGATCAATGTGGAGCTATATACAGAGAGTACCAGTACCAGATCAATGTGGAGCTATATACAGAGAGTACCAGTACCAGATCAATGTGGAGCTATATACAGAGAGTACCAGTACCAGATCAATGTGGAGCTATATACAGAGAGTACCAGTACCAGATCAATGTGGAGCTATATACAGAGAGTACCAGTACCAAATCAATGTGGAGCTATATACAGAGAGTACCAGTACCAGATCAATGTGGAGCTATATACAGAGAGTACCAGTACCAGATCAATGTGGAGCTATATACAGAGAGTACCAGTACCAGATCAATGTGGAGCTATATACAGGGAGTACCAGTACCAGATCAATGTGGATGTATATACAGAGAGTACCAGTACCAGATCAATATGGAGAGAGAGAGAGAGAGAGAGAGAGAGAGAGAGAGAGAGAGAGAGAGAGAGAGAGAGAGAGAGAGAGAGAGAGAGAGAGAGAGAGAGAGAGAGGGGAGAGAAGCACGGGAGGGCAGGTGGAGAAGGAGGGAAGAGGAGTGGAGGTGAAGGAGGGAGGAGGGAAGAGGGAATCGGAGGGGAGGTGGAGGAGTAGGGGGAGGAGGGGAGGGGAGGGGAAGTAAAGGAAGAGGGAAGAGGAGGAGGGAAGAGGGGGAGAGGTAGAGGGAGAAGGAAAAGGAGAGGAGATGGAGGAAGAGGGAAGAGGAGGGGAGGTAGAGGGAGAGGGAAGAGGAGGGGAGGTGGAGGAGGAGGGAAGAGTAGGGGAGGTAGAGGAGGGAAGAGGAGGGGAGGTGGAGGAGGAGGGAAGAGGAGGAGAGGTAGAGGAGGAGAGGTAGAGGAAGAAGGAAGAGGAGGAGAGGTAGAGGAAGAAGGAAGAGGAGGGTAGGTGGAGGAAGAGGGGGGAGGAAGAGGAAGAGGGAAAAGAGGGGGGAGGTGGAGGAGGGAAGAGGAGGGGGAGGGAAGAGGATGTGGAGGAGGGGGGAAGAGGAGGGGAGGTGGAGGAGGAGGGAAGAGGACGTGGAGGAGGGGGGAAGAGGAGGGTACGTGGAGGAGGAGGAAAGAGGAGGGGAGGTGGAGGAGGGAAGAGGAGGGGACATGGAGGAGGAGGGAAGAGGAGGGGAGGTGGAGGAGGAGGGAAGAGGCGGGAATCGGAGGGAGTGCACCTTCTCTATGAGCTGACATCTGACATATGTCACCTGATGCACCGCTGGGACACTGCTACCAACACCATCATCATCACTCTGTCAATAGAAACAGATGTGTGTGTGTCTGTGTGTGTGTATGCATGCATGCGTGCGTGCGTGCATGCGTCAGTCTGTCTGTGTCTGTGCTGTCTGTTCATGCTGGTCCTCCATCCCAGGTCCTGTCACGTCTCGTCACCTCATTCAGGTGGTCACATGACAGGGGCCTCTGTCCTCCCAGCATTCTTCAGCTCTGTGATGGGCATCCAGCCAGTGTTTGATCACCCTCCATTCTATTCTCCCTCGTCAGCACTCCCCTGTCCCCATCCACCACGTCATTGGTGCTCTGCCGTAATAAAACCAATGTCATCCGCTCCTTGTGAAGTTCAAAGAAATAGATAACCATGGAAATCTAGCCAATAGAAATAGATAACCGTGGAATTCTAGCCAATAGAAATAGATAACCGTGGAAATCTAGCCAATAGCTTTTGTTCCCAATTAATTTCATGGTTTCTTTGTGTAGCTTTTCAATTTCCTGGGTGGGGTTTGGCACAGATAGTCAGCTAATCTCTCAGTAATATCAGTCTTTATCAAGACAATGAGCTGTTTCAAAGGGGTTATGATATTGAATCTGTTTAGTCATGTTTCTACTGTGACTGTTATAGTTGCCTTTGTTTGTTTGTGTGTGTGTGTGTGTGTGTGCGTGTGTGTGTGTGTGTGTGTGTGTGTGTGTGTGTGTGTGTGTGTGTGTGTGTGTGTGTGTGTGTGTGTGTGTGTGTGTGTGTGTGTGTGTGTGTGTGTGTGTTGTGTTGTTGTTGTTGTTGTTGTTGTTGTTGTTGAAAGAAAGTTGTTGAAAGAGAAAGAAAGAAAGAAAGAAAGAAAGAAAGAAAAAAGAAATGGGGAGACCTAGTCAGTTGTCCAATTGAATGTATGTGTCTTCTGCATTTAACCCAACCCCTCTGAATCAGAGAGGTGCAGGGGGCTGCCTTAATCGACATCCACGTGCTCGGCGCCGGGGGAACAGTGGGTTAACTGCTTTACTCAGGGGCAGAACAACAGATTCTGCAACCCTCCGGTTGCTGGATGTGTGTGTGTGTGTGTGTGCTCGTGCGCGTTTGTGTTGTGTGCGCATGTGTGTGTGTGTGCTCGTGCGTGCGTGTGTGTGTTGTGTGCGCATGTGTGTGTGTGCGCGCGTGTGTGCGTGTGTGTGCGCGCGTGTGCGTGTGTGTGTGTGTGTGTGCATGCGTACATATCTGTCTGTCTCTGTGTGTGTGTGTGTGTGTGTGTGTGTGTGTGTGTGTGTGTGTGTGTGTGTGTGTGTGTGTGTGTGTGTGTGTGTGTGTGTGTGTGTGTGTGTGTGTGTGTGTGTGTGTGTGTGTGTGTGTGTGTGTGCCTGCGCGTGCATGCATGCGTGTGTGTGTTGTGTGCGTGTGTCCGTGTGTGTCTAAATGGAGATAATTGATCAGGTGAGGTTGTCAAGCTTATTATCTGGACACACACCAATACAGGGACTTAGTTCCCTGCAATATATGATGGAGCCGACAGAGATGGTCGCCTCGCTTCAGGTCCGTAGTGATTCGTTTTTTCATGTATTATTTCTACATTGTTCGCCCATAAAATCTCAAGTGTTATTACATACAGCAGGGAAGAACTATTGGATATAATAGATATGTCAACTTATCAACATTACGACTAGGAATACGACTTTCCCGAAGCGGATCCTTTGTTCGGACCTCCACCCTGGACATGGGATCTTATCCCAGAGGCCGACCCAAAACAACGTGGTCGCCGCAGGAGAGGCAGACGGCCTACAGGTCAGACTTAGAAGGCGAGCACACCCTCCACTGCTTCCGAGCATATTACTCGCCAATGTCCAATCTCTAGACAACAAGGTGAATGAAATTAGGGCACAAGTTGCCTTCCAGAGAGACATCAGTGATTGTAACATTTTCTGTTTCACGGAAACATGACTCACTCGGGAAATGTTGGCAGAGTCAAATCAAATCAAATTTTATTTGTCACATACACATGGTTAGCAGATTTTAATGCGAGTGTAGCGAAATGCTTGTGCTTCTAGTTCCGACAATGCAGTAATAACCAACAAGTAATCTGGCTAACAATTCCAAAACTACTATGTTACTACTTATATGTACATAAAGATATATGAATGAGTGATGGTACAGAGCGGCATGGACAAGATACAGTAGATGGTATTGAGTGCAGTATATACATATGAGATGAGTATGTAAACAAAGTGGCATAGTTAAAGTGGCTAGTGATACATGTATTACATAAAGATGCAGTAGATTATATAGAGTACAGTATATACATATACATATGAGATGAATAATGTAGGGTATGTAAACATTATATTAGGTAGCATTGTTTAAAGTGGCTAGTGATGTATTTTACATAATTTCACATCAATTCCCATTATTAAAGTGGCTGGAGTTGAGTCTGTGTGTTGGAAGCAGCCACTCTATGTTAGTGATGGCTGTTAAACAGTCTGATGGCCTTGAGATAGAAGCTGTTTTTCAGTCTCTTGGTCCCAGCTTTGATGGACCTGTACTGACCTTTCCTTCTGGATGGTAGCGGGGTGAACAGGCAGTGGCTCGGGTGTTTGTTGTCCTTGATTATCATTTTGGCCTTCCTGTGACATTGGGTGCTGAAGGTGTCCTGGAGGGCAAGTAGTTTGCCCCTGGTGATGCGTTTTGCAGACCGCACTACCCTCTGGAGAGCCTTGTGGTTGTGGGCGGAGCAGTTGCCATACCAGGTGGTGATACAGCCCGACAGGATGCTCTCGATTGAGCATCTGTTAAAGTCTGTTTAGTGTTTTAGGTGACAAGCCACATTTCTTCAGCCTCCTGAGTTTGAAGAGGCACTGTTGCGCCTTCTTCACCACGCTGTCTGTGTGGGTGGACCATTTTCAGTTTGTCTGTGATGTGTACGCCGAGGAACTTAAAACTTTCCACCTTCTCCACGACTGTCCCGTCAATGTGGATAGGGGGATGCTCCCTCTATTGTTTCCTATTGTTTCTCTAATCACCCGAGCCACTTTAATACATTTAATACATTGATTTAATAAATGTATCACTAGTCACTTTAAATAACGCCACTAATAATGTCTACATATCCTTCATTACTCATCTCATATGTATTCTATACCATCTACTGCATCTTGGCTATGCTGCACGGCCATAGGCAAGACGCAGTCGTTGTGAATTTCTTAGATTACTTGTTAGATATTACTGCACTGTCGGAACTAGAAGCACAACATTTCGCTACACTCACATTAAAATCTGCTAACCATGTGTATGTGACCAATAATATGTGATTTGATTTGATTAGTTCAAGTACATCCCATATATCACCGTAAACAGGTTTTCTCAGAGGAGATGCTAAGAGCAGTTGTCAGGTTATAGCAAAACAAAATGGATGCTGTTGTTTTCTGTTGACTTTGTATGTTAGAATGGCCAGAGTGAACTGATACACTGCACAGATATGGGACACGTTGGAAAGAAAATGGATTCTAAAGAAAACAGCTCGAAAGTGAGGTCTAGGATGGAAAAAATGTTTTGTGTTCTCCAAAACTCTGCCATAATTCAGATCAGGTATGATATACAATGTATAAGAGTCTGTTTCCTCTTCTAATCTTTCTGCTTACTATTTCCATGAAGCAGAAACCGTCCTCAAGTCTAGACAGTAATCCTATCCTCCAATGTCCCCTAGCGGTTCTTATCCTCAGTCATTAGGTATGGCCCTGCCTGCAGCAGGTGGGACAACATCACTGGTGGGAGATAAGAGCAGCTCATAAATACATAGCAGCTTTTCATTTCCTAAAAACACAGAGGATAGTATCGTAGGACGGGTAGAAGACTAGACTCATATCTGTCTCTGGAGAATCACTGTCCAGGTTGTTTTTACTCCAATGGAAAAATGGGGTGAGGAGGGGAGGGGCAGCTGTGACTAGAACACAGAATATTACCTTGAGGCCAAAGTTTGGAGGATGTTTGATACACTTGGAGCAACTTTCCATAGGAAATGGAGGGGCATGAAAAATATTTAATTAATTTGTATTTTGTTAAAATGTGTCATTTTATAAGAGTTGAGGTTTACACAGACACAATTAACCATAATGCATCATGAACCACCAGATAAGGTCATATCTGTGAATAGTTAAATGTATCATTCTCCATTAAATTATGTTATTTCTCCAGACTATCTTCTCCTGCCAAACACTGAAATGTAATGATCAGGACAAGGACGTCACAAAATACTCCATAATATCTGCTCTACTAAAATGGTGTTATTACCATCTGGAATGATTCATTACAGTGATAAAATAGGAAGCACTTCACTATACTGGACATTAAACTTATTTTAGGACCAATTTACAAAATGTGATTGTTTGATTACACAGTGAAAAATTAAAAACCAACATATTACTGATACGTAAATGATAAAATACCTAGGATTGGAGGTAGATGAGAGACGTAAATGATAAAATACCTAGGATTGGATGTAGATGAGAGACGTAAATGATAAAATACCTAGGATTGGATGTAGATGAGAGACGTAAATGATAAAATACCTAGGATTGGAGGTAGATGAGAGATGTAAATGATAAAATACCTAGGATTGGATGTAGATGAGAGACGTAAATGATAAAATACCTAGGATTGGATGTAGATGAGAGACGTAAATGATAAAATACCTAGGATTGGATGTAGATGAGAGACGTAAATGATAAAATACCTAGGATTGGATGTAGATAGGATTGGATTGGATGTAGATGAGAGACGTAAATGATAAAATACCTAGGATTGGAGGTGAGAGACGTAAATGATAAAAAATACCTTGGATTGGAGATGAGAGACGTAAATGATAAAATACCTAGGATTGGAGGTAGATGAGAGATGTAAATGATAAAATACCTAGGATTGGATGTAGATGAGAGACGTAAATGATAAAATACCTAGGATTGGATGTAGATGAGAGACGTAAATGATAAAATACCTAGGATTGGATGTAGATGAGAGACGTAAATGATAAAATACTTAGGATTGGAGGTAGATGAGAGACGTAATTGATAAAATACCTAGGATTGGAGGTAGATGAGAGACGTAAATGATAAAATACCTAGGATTGGAGGTAGATGAGAGACGTAAATGATAAAATACCTAGGATTGGATGTAGATGAGAGACGTAAATGATAAAATACCTAGGATTGGAGGTAGATGAGAGACGTAAATGATAAAATACCTAGGATTGGATGTAGATGAGAGACGTAAATGATAAAATACCTAGGATTGGATGTAGATGAGAGACGTAAATGATAAAATACCTAGGATTGGAGATAGATGAGAGACGTAAATGATAAAATACCTAGGATTGGATGTAGATGAGAGACGTAAATGATAAAATACCTAGGATTGGATGTAGATGAGAGACGTAAATGATAAAATACCTAGGATTGGAGGTAGATGAGAGACGTAAATGATAAAATACCTAGGATTGGAGGTAGATGAGAGACGTAAATGATAAAATACCTAGGATTGGATGTAGATGAGAGACGTAAATGATAAAATACCTAGGATTGGAGGTAGATGAGAGACGTAAATGATAAAATACCTAGGATTGGATGTAGATGAGAGACGTAAATGATAAAATACCTAGGATTGGATGTAGATGAGAGACGTAAATGATAAAATACCTAGGATTGGATGTAGATGAGAGACGTAAATTATAAAAATGATAAAATACGTAAATGATAAAATTGGATTGTAGATGAGAGACGTAAATGATAAAATACCTAGGATTGGATGTAGATGAGAGACGTAAATGATAAAATACCTAGGATTGGATGTAGATGAGAGACGTAACTGATAAAATACCTAGGATTGGAGGTAGATGAGAGATGTAAATGATAAAATACCTAGGATTGGATGTAGATGAGAGACGTAAATGATAAAATACCTAGGATTGGATGTAGATGAGAGATGTAAATGATAAAATACCTAGGATTGGATGTAGATGAGAGACGTAAATGATAAAATACCTAGGATTGGATGTAGATGAGAGACGTAAATGATAAAATACCTAGGATTGGATGTAGATGAGAGACGTAAATGATAAAATACCTAGGATTGGATGTAGATGAGAGACGTAAAGGATAAAATACCTAGGATTGGAGGTAGATGAGAGACGTAAATGATAAAATACCTAGGAGTGGATGTAGATGAGAGACGTAAATGATAAAATACCTAGGATTGGAGGTAGATGAGAGATGGGAGCTAGAACAGGGTTGTATTATCTCTCTTAGGTATGAAACAGTGGCTGGTCTAATCAGAGCCTCTAGCCTCTACACTCCATACACCCACCAGTCTCTCTCTCTCTCACACACACACACACACACACACACACACACACACACACACACACACACACACACACACACACACACACACACACACACACACACACACACACACACACACACACACACACACACACACACACACACACACACACACACACACACACACACACACACACACACACACACACACACACACACACCCAGGTGATGAGAGAGATTTCTCTCTCAGCCCAACAGCCTCTTCAGTACCTGAGTGTGAGGGGGAAGCAACAGTCTTTGTGGCTCTGAATATGTAGAAAATCGAATCGTACATGGATTTACATTTCACTGCTAATGCTGATATGGATGCAAATAGACCTGCTGAAAATATAGCTCAGTACTATAGACTTTGCTGAAAGTGTCCAAAGTTTAATAGAATCCAACACCTCAGTCTCTGGATATGGGAGAAGACGTTCCAGAGGACATGTAGGTAATATAACAGAGTAGACCCACTTGGCTGGCTGTGCGGAGATTGACCTACCAGATGAGGAAGATGTCATTGGGGAACCCTGACCCCTCCCTCCTCCTCCTCCTCATTGATTGTCCCTATGTCTGCTTCTCTTGGCAGTGGGAGGCAAAGAGTCAGAGAACAAAAGGAGGTTTGGGTATCAATTCAGCCCTCACCTCTCCTCCCGGCCTCCTTTCACATGCAAAGTGCTGGGCTGCGTTTGGGCCAGAAAGGGACGCTGACAATTACAGCCTGACACAGACCCATCACTGGAGACACACCTCTGTCCTGAATGACAAATGAAAGGTCTGAAATAACCTCCATTTAAAAATGGGACAGTGGCAGAATAGGGGGATCATCTTGAATATCTAGTCTCAAATGGGGAAAGTGAAAAAAGATGAGAGTGCATGAGAAATTGAGCTCACAATTCAGTACTTTAAAATTCCCATCTAGGCCACATTCAGCAGCAAAGATGTTTGGTATCACAGACAACTTTCAAGCTCTGACTATTTAATGCACTGCTACACCAGGGTACTGCAGGCTGGGTGTTACACCAGGGTACTGCAGGCTAGGTGTTACACCAGGGTACTGCAGGCTAGGTGTTACACCAGGGTAGTGCAGGCTGGGTGTTACACCAGGGTACTGCAGGCTAGGTGTTACACCAGGGTACTGCAGGCTGGGTGTTACACCAGGGTACTGCAGGCTGGGTGTTACACCAGGGTAGTGCAGGCTAGGTGTTACACCAGGGTACTGCAGGCTAGGTGTTACACCAGGGTACTGCAGGCTGGGTGTTACACCAGGGTAGTGCAGGCTAGGTGTTACACCAGGGTAGTGCAGGCTGGGTGTTACACCAGGGTAGTGCAGGCTAGGTGTTACACCAGGGTAGTGCAGGCTAGGTGTTACACCAGGGTAGTGCAGGCTAGGTGTTACACCAGGGTAGTGCAGGCTGGGTGTTACACCAGGGTAGTGCAGGCTGGGTGTTACACCAGGGTACTGCAGGATGGGTGTTACACCAGGGTAGTGCAGGCTAGGTGTTACACCAGGGTAGTGCAGGCTAGGTGTTACACCAGGGTAGTGCAGGCTGAGTGCTACACCAGGGTAGTGCAGGCTGAGTGCTACACCAGGGTAGTGCAGGCTAGGTGTTACACCAGGGTAGTGCAGGCTGGGTGTTACACCAGGGTAGTGCAGGCTAGGTGTTACACCAGGGTAGTGCAGGCTGGGTGTTACACCAGGGTAGTGCAGGCTAGGTGTTACACCAGGGTACTGCAGGCTGGGTGTTACACCAGGGTAGTGCAGGCTGGGTGTTACACCAGGGTAGTGCAGGCTGGGTGTTACACCAGGGTAGTGCAGGCTGGGTGTTACACCAGGGTACTGCAGGCTGGGTGTTACACCAGGGTAGTGCAGGCTGGGTGTTACACCAGGGTACTGCAGGCTGGGTGTTACACCAGGGTAGTGCAGGCTGGGTGTTACACCAGGGTAGTGCAGGCTGGGTGTTACACCAGGGTACTGCAGGCTAGGTGTTACACCAGGGTACTGCAGGCTGGGTGTTACACCAGGGTAGTGCAGGCTGGGTGTTACACCAGGGTAGTGCAGGCTAGGTGTTACACCAGGGTAGTGCAGGCTGGGTGTTACACCAGGGTAGTGCAGGATGGGTGTTACACCAGGGTACTGCAGGATGGGTGTTACACCAGGGTACTGCAGGCTAGGTGTTACACCAGGGTACTGCAGGCTGGGTGTTACACCAGGGTACTGCAGGCTGGGTGTTACACCAGGGTACTGCAGGCTGGGTGTTACACCAGGGTACTGCAGGCTGGGTGTTACACCAGGGTACTGCAGGCTGGGTGTTACACCAGGGTAGTGCAGGCTGGGTGTTACACCAGGGTAGTGCAGGCTGGGTGTTACACCAGGGTAGTGCAGGCTAGGTGTTACACCAGGGTAGTGCAGGCTGGGTGTTACACCAGGGTAGTGCAGGCTGGGTGTTACACCAGGGTAGTGCAGGCTGGGTGTTACACCAGGGTAGTGCAGGCTGGGTGTTACACCAGGGTAGTGCAGGCTGGGTGTTACACCAGGGTAGTGCAGGCTGGGTGTTACACCAGGGTAGTGCAGGCTGGGTGTTACACCAGGGTAGTGCAGGCTAGGTGTTACACCAGGGTAGTGCAGGCTGGGTGTTACACCAGGGTAGTGCAGGCTGGGTGTTACACCAGGGTAGTGCAGGATGGGTGTTACACCAGGGTAGTGCAGGCTGGGTGTTACACCAGGGTAGTGCAGGCTAGGTGTTACACCAGGGTAGTGCAGGATGGGTGTTACACCAGGGTAGTGCAGGATGGGTGTTACACCAGGGTACTGCAGGCTGGGTGTTACACCAGGGTACTGCAGGCTGGGTGTTACACCAGGGTAGTGCAGGCTGGGTGTTACACCAGGGTAGTGCAGGCTGGGTGTTACACCAGGGTAGTGCAGGCTGGGTGTTACACCAGGGTAGTGCAGGCTGGGTGTTACACCAGGGTACTGCAGGCTGGGTGTTACACCAGGGTACTGCAGGCTGGGTGTTACACCAGGGTACTGCAGGCTGGGTGTTACACCAGGGTACTGCAGGCTGGGTGTTACACCAGGGTAGTGCAGGATGGGTGTTACACCAGGGTACTGCAGGCTAGGTGTTACACCAGGGTACTGCAGGCTGGGTGTTACACCAGGGTACTGCAGGCTGGGTGTTACACCAGGGTACTGCAGGCTAGGTGTTACACCAGGGTAGTGCAGGCTGGGTGTTACACCAGGGCAGTGCAGGCTGGGTGTTACACCAGGGTAGTGCAGGCTGGGTGTTACACCAGGGTACTGCAGGCTGGGTGTTACACCAGGGTAGTGCAGGCTAGGTGTTACACCAGGGTAGTGCAGGCTGGGTGTTACACCAGGGTACTGCAGGCTAGGTGTTACACCAGGGTAGTGCAGGCTAGGTGTTACACCAGGGTAGTGCAGGATGGGTGTTACACCAGGGTACTGCAGGATAGGTGTTACACCAGGGTAGTGCAGGATGGGTGTTACACCAGGGTAGTGCAGGCTGGGTGTTACACCAGGGTACTGCAGGATGGGTGTTACACCAGGGTAGTGCAGGATGGGTGTTACACCAGGGTAGTGCAGGCTGGGTGTTACACCAGGGTACTGCAGGCTAGGTGTTACACCAGGGTAGTGCAGGCTGGGTGTTACACCAGGGTAGTGCAGGCTAGGTGTTACACCAGGGTAGTGCAGGCTAGGTGTTACACCAGGGTAGTGCAGGCTAGGTGTTACACCAGGGTACTGCAGGCTGGGTGTTACACCAGGGTACTGCAGGCTGGGTGTTACACCAGGGTAGTGCAGGCTGGGTGTTACACCAGGGTACTGCAGGCTGGGTGTTACACCAGGGTAGTGCAGGCTAGGTGTTACACCAGGGTACTGCAGGCTGGGTGTTACACCAGGGTACTGCAGGCTGGGTGTTACACCAGGGTACTGCAGGCTGGGTGTTACACCAGGGTAGTGCAGGCTGGGTGTTACACCAGGGTAGTGCAGGCTGGGTGTTACACCAGGGTAGTGCAGGCTGGGTGTTACACCAGGGTACTGCAGGCTGGGTGTTACACCAGGGTACTGCAGGCTAGGTGTTACACCAGGGTAGTGCAGGCTGGGTGTTACACCAGGGTACTGCAGGCTGGGTGTTACACCAGGGTACTGCAGGCTGGGTGTTACACCAGGGTAGTGCAGGCTAGGTGTTACACCAGGGTAGTGCAGGCTAGGTGTTACACCAGGGTAGTGCAGGCTGGGTGTTACACCAGGGTACTGCAGGCTAGGTGTTACACCAGGGTAGTGCAGGCTGGGTGCTACACCAGGGTACTGCAGGCTAGGTGTTACACCAGGGTAGTGCAGGCTAGGTGTTACACCAGGGTAGTGCAGGCTGGGTGTTACACCAGGGTAGTGCAGGCTGGGTGTTACACCAGGGTAGTGCAGGCTGGGTTCTACACCAGGGTAGTGCAGGCTGGGTTCTACACCAGGGTAGTGCAGGCTGGGTTCTACACCAGGGTAGTGCAGGCTGAGTGCTACACCAGGGTAGTGCAGGCTAGGTTCTATACCAGGTTACTTACTGCAGGCTGGGTGCTACACCAGGGTAGTGCAGGCTGGGTGCTACACCAGGGTAGTGCAGGCTAGGTTCTATACCAGGTTACTGCAGGCTGGGTGCTACACCAGGGTAGTGCAGGCTAGGTTCTATACCAGGTTACTGCAGGCTGGGTGTTACACCAGGGTAGCGCAGGCTAGGTTCTACACCAGGGTACTGCAGGTTGGGTTCTACACCAGGCTACACCAGGCTGGGTGCTACACCAGGGTACTGCAGGATGGGTTCTACACCAGGGTACTGCAGGCTGGGTGTTACACCAGGGTAGCGCAGGCTAGGTTCTACACCAGGCTACTGCAGGCTGGGTTCTACACCAGGCTACTGCAGGCTGGGTGTTATACCAGGGTACTGCAGGCTGGGTTCTACACCCTTCGCACACGCATGCGCACACACACACAGACACACTATAATACGCTTATGCTACCTGAAAAAGCACTGCATGAAGTACTCCATACTTTTTACAAAGTGAAAATCAAGAAAAGTGTCCTAGAAACCCGAGGTGTGATTTCTTAGAGGCAAACAGAGAGGTGTTCATTGTGTTCCCCGGCACGTACAACCATAGATTTCCAATCATGGGCACCGTTCAGTCTGTCTGCCAGTCTTCAATGTTTCTCATTTACCACAGCTCTGTGCAGAATCTGAATCAACAGCCTGTGAAGATAGGAGGCCTGTTGTGTGCCACAGCAGGTGTGCACCTCGGCCCCCCTCTATCAGTAGGGACATGGCTCTCCTTGCTGATGCACATACAGTACGTGTCTTTAGCTGTACAGTATGTGCACCTGCTTGAATCATTAGCTTGTATAGTTTGCACATGTTCCTAAACTAAGTGCATAACTACCAGTACAACTGACTGACAGTGACTGTATCAAGGTTCATTAGGTGCACGTAGGTGTGCTTGACAACACATGTATAAATAACTAGTCGGAGGCGCATCCCTGGGAGACTGACAGTTGAAGACAGGGATATGAGGAGAAATTAATTTGTGAGGTAACACTGTCCCCCAGCCCCAGGGTATGACCCCCTTGAGAGACAGAGGCTTATAGGGTGGCCAGGAGGGGGCAGGGGGTGGGGGGTTACAGAGGTGTTTGTGTCATGTCTCTATGGGGATCAATACACACTGAACGCTGTATGAACACTCTGCGACACACAGTCAGAGAGAGTATGAGGAGAAATGGAGTACGGAGATTATGGAGAGAAGCTTATGCTTTGATCAACAGTGTTTAACAAACTCCACTTTTGAAGCTAATATTCATTATTTTTACCTCTATGTGTTATGGTCATTACAAGGAAAAAGACAGCTAACAAGGTAGATTTTCTCTAAATCTTTACAAGTGATTCTGAGTCTCTTAGTGATTCTGAGTCTCTTGATGCGACAATGTCAAATTTAATCAAATTGTATTTGCCACATGCGCCGAATACAACAGGTGTAGTAGACCTTAGAGTGAAATGGTTATTTTACAAGCCCTTAACCAACAATGCTTTAAGAAGTTAAGGGGAAAAAAGTGTTAAGTACATTTTTTTAAATTAAAGTAAACAAGTAATTAAACAGCAGCAGTAAAATAACAATAGCGAGGCTATATACAGGGGGTACCTGTTACAGAGTCAATGTGCGGGGGCACCGGTTAGTTGAGGTAATTGAGGTAATATGTACATGTAGGTAGAGTTAAAGTAACTATGCGTAAATAATAAACAGAGAGTAGCAGCAGTGTAAAAGAGGGGTCTGGGTAGCCCTTTGATTAGCTGCTCAGGAGTCTTAAGCCTTTTGGACCTAGACTTGGCACTCCGGTACCGCTTGAGGTGCAGTAGATGAGAGAACAGTCTATGACTAGAGTGGCTGGAGTCTTCGACAATTTTTAGGGCCTTCCTCTGACACTGCCCAGTATAGAAGTCCTGGATGTCAGGAAGCCTGGCCCCAGTGATGTACTGGGCCGTACGCACTACCCTTTGTAGTGCCTTGCGGTTGGAGGCTGAGCAGCTGCCATACCAGGCAGTGATGCAACCAGTGCTCTCGATGGTGCAGCTGTAGAACTTTTCAGTCTCCTGAGGAGGAATAGACTTTGTTGTTCCCTCTTCACGACTGTTTGGACCATGATAGTTTGTTGGTGAGGTGAACTTGAAGCTCTCAACCTGCTCCACTGCAGCCCCGTCGATGAGAATGGGGGCGTGCTCGGTCCTCCTATTCCCATAGTACACAATCATCTCCTTTGTGATCACCTTTTGATCACGTTGAGGGAGAGCTTGTTGTCCTGGCACCACCCGGCCAGGTCTCTGACCTCCCTATAGGCTGTCTCATCGCCGTGATCAGGCCTACCACTGTAGGATGGTAAAAGTCGATTACCTTCTCGGTGTCAGATCCTTACAAGGCACCCGGACCTTCGTCTTCGATACCTCTGTCTCTTTCTCCTGCTAATGACGGGGATGAAGGCCTTCTCGGGCGTCTGAAGTAAATATTTTCCGTCCAACTCGTTGAGTCCTGATATCTAGAAGCTCTTTTCGGTCATAAGACACGGTGGCAGAAACCTAACGTAGAAAATAAGTTACAAATAATGTGAAAAAACATACACAATAGCACAATTGCTTAGGGGATCATAAAACGGCAGCCATCTACTTCGGCGCCATTCTCTCTCCCGATGTAGCTAGCTGTCTGTGTGGGTGGCTGGTTATGGCTATCGGAGGCGTCAGCGTTTTTATGATGGCATTATGGGGCTTCAGCTGTTTCTGTTGATCTTTCATAATTTCATAATTATGAGTTGTACACGCCACTGTAAACACACTACATCAAACATCTTCCTGTCATCTAATTGATTTTACTACTGTGGCTCATTACAAGTGTTACTTTATTTTGTTATTTGAAATATGTTTCCCCTCATTCTAATTCCTTTCCTGGCCATGTTCAGCTGAGGACTACATGTCCAGTACTGTGAATGGATGATAATGGTAAAGTTGTGGGAGATTCTTCATAAATAAAGAATAATCACATGGATGCTCAAATTCAGGACACAACATGCTGTGCTTGAACCTGAGAGACAGAAAACAGCTTATGATGAAGCCCTGAAAAAAACCGACTCACAAAAGACCTTCTCCTGACCCTTCCAAGAGGATTCCTCATCATTAAATGTCCTGAGGGCGGATGGGGCGTGATGAAGGAACAGTGTCCTGGTCCTTCTCTGTAATTAAATGTCTGCTGGATGGAGTGAGATGAGAGAGAGGAGAGGAGAGGCGAGTAGAGAGGTGATAAGTGCCCAGCTCAATTCCCCATGACAAGGAAATATGGTTAGCCGCTTGAAACAATAAGGTTATCAGTGGACAAAGTCTCCTTACAGTAAAACCTAAGATGGCAGAGAGATTACCAGTGGATACCCACAGATCATCCAGGCCTTTCTTTAGCAGAGAAATGGAAAATGAAGGGGAAATGGAAAGATGGAGAAAGGAAGGTTTCAAGCAATGAAAACAATTTCAACCAGTGCAAAAAACATATAATTGCTGTCCACAAGACTGATCAGCCATTGATTTTTTTTTACCCTGCATATGAAACAAAGGATTTTTTCCTGTGCAGCCTGCATTAGAACTCAATGCTAATACAGTATCTGACAGCAGTAGCCAATTAACAGTGCCGGTACTAATGAGATCCCCATGGTCAGGCCCACAGATTGGCCCAGGGTCCAGACATATTCCATGTAGCAGATTCACATGTGGTCTGCCTCAGAGAACACACGGCACAGTAGTACTCACTTCTGTCAAACAAAAGGAAGATTAACTGTAAGTTGGCCACATTGCTCATTTACAAGTCAAGTCACGATACAATCTGACTTTCAATTACAGTGCTACAAATGTACAGTTCATTCCAAGAGTTCAGAATGTCACTGGAACATCTTTCCCTTTCCTCCTGCAATAGCTTTGAATCCTATATAAACAGCCTTAGAAACAGAATGCCTTTTTGACTCATTGAAACACACAGCACACAGAGCACCAGCATCTCCCAGAGACAGGCTTTAGTTTGTCTCAGCATTGTCCAAACAGATTACACCAAACAAGGCAAACAGACATCGCTTAAAATGCAGGAGAATAAAATAGAACAAGGGAAATAATAGAAATGGAATGCTTATGAACTGACCCCAGGGAAAGCCACAACCATAACTGACATACTCAGAGTGGCTTTCATGATGAAATCAGTCTGGTCTGTTGTGGTTTAATACAACATCCAAGTCTCTGAGGCAAAGGTGTTACCGTATTAAGGCGGACCCGGAGCATTCTGTTTCAAGAAATATGCTTTTTCATATGACTTATGTATAGAGAATGGTCCTTGACATTCGCTTCTGCAATTTTTCTCAAGATCCTTTTTATTTTGAAGAAATGTTCATTACAAGAAAAGGCTCTCCTTCAATATGTCTTTAGAATAATGGTGTCGTCTCCCTGGGGGAGAAATATGAAAATGCAGTGGTGAAATGAACATTTTCCCCCCAAACACAATTACAGGGCAATTTGCAAAGTGCTGCAGAGAGCAATCAGCAAGCGCTGTTCTTGAAAGTTGGCGAGGGGAAGAAAAGAGACTTTCTTTCACGTCATGTGATGTCTCCTTTCTCATTGGTAAAAGCTTTCATCCACTGTGTGGCAGTGGGAGAGGACTGTATGTCACTACAGTAACTTGTTCGACAGATGAATGTGGCGCCATGGAGCACAGACAGAGCAGACTGGTCCACCTTCAGAACATACAGGACACTATGCAACCCATCTGTCTGAGGGACCAGTGGAACATACAGGACACTACCCAACCCATCTGTCTGAGGGACCAGTGAAACATACAGGACACTACCCAACCCATCTGTCTGAGGGACCAGTGAAACATGAGGGACCAGGAACACAGGACATGCAACCCATCTGTCTGAGGGACCAGTGGAACATACAGGACACTACCCAACCCATATGTCTGAGGGACCAGTGGAACATACAGGACACTATGCAACCCATCTGTCTGAGGGACCAGTGCAAACTGTCTGAGGGACCAGTGGAACATACAGGACACTATGCAACCCATCTGTCTGAGGGACCAGTGGAACATGAGGGACCAACATACCCAACCCATCTGTCTGAGGGACCAGAACATACAGGGCAACCCATCTGTCTGAGGGACCAGGACACTACCCAACCCATCTGTCTGAGGGACCAGTGGAACATACAGAACATACAGGACACTACCCAACCCATCTGTCTGAGGGACCAGTGGAACATACAGGACACTACCCAACCCATCTGTCTGAGGGACCAGTGGAACATACAGGACACTACCCAACCCATCTGTCTGAGGGACCAGTGGAACATACAGGCAACCCAGCTGTCTGAGGGACCAGTGAACATACAGGACAATACCCAACCCATCTGTCTGAGGGACCAGTGGAACATGCAACATACAGGACACTACCCAACCCATCTGTCTGAGGGACCCATCTGTCTGAGGGACCAGTGGAACATACAGGACACTACCCAACCCATCTGTCTGAGGGACCAGTGGAACATACAGGACACTACCCAACCCATCTGTCTGAGGGACCAGTGGAACATACAGGACACTATGCAACCCATCTGTCTGAGGGACCAGTGGAACATACAGGACACTACCCAACCCATATGTCTGAGGGACCAGTGGAACATACAGGACACTACCCAACCCATCTGTCTGAGGGACCAGTGGAACATACAGGACACTACCCAACCCATCTGTCTGAGGGACCAGTGGAACATACAGGAACATAGCTGTCAGGACAGTGGAACATACAGGACATGCAACCCATCTGTCTGAGGGACCAGTGGAACATACAGGACACTACCCAACCCATCTGTCTGAGGGACCAGTGGAACATACAGGACACTATGCAACCCATCTGTCTGAGGGACCAGTGGAACATACAGGACACTACCCAACCCATCTGTCTGAGGGACCAGTGGAACATACAGGACACTACCCAACCCATCTGTCTGAGGGACCAGTGGAACATACAGGACACTACCCAACCCATCTGTCTGAGGGACCAGTGGAACATACAGGACACTATGCAACCCATCTGTCTGAGGGACCAGTGGAACATACAGGACACTACCCAACCCATCTGTCTGAGGGACCAGTGGAACATACAGGACACTACCCAACCCATCTGTCTGAGGGACCAGTGGAACATACAGGACACTATGCAACCCATCTGTCTGAGGGACCAGTGGAACATACAGGACACTATGCAACCCAGCTGTCTGAGGGACCAGTGGAACATACAGGACACTACCCAACCCATCTGTCTGAGGGACCAGTGGAACATACAGGACACTACCCAACCCATCTGTCTGAGGGACCAGTGGAACATACAGGACACTACCCAACCCATCTGTCTGAGGGACCAGTGGAACATACGGGACACTACCCAACCCATCTGTCTGAGGGACCAGTGGAACATACAGGACACTACCCAACCCATCTGTCTGAGGGACCAGTGGAACATACGACACTACCCAACCCATCTGTCTGAGGGACCAGTGGAACATACAGGACACTATGCAACCCATCTGTCTGAGGGACCAGTGGAACATACAGGACACTACCCAACCCATCTGTCTGAGGGACCAGTGGAACATACAGGACACTATGCAACCCATCTGTCTGAGGGACCAGTGGAACATACAGGACACTACCCAACCCATCTGTCTGAGGGACCAGTGGAACATACAGGACACTATGCAACCCAGCTGTCAACAGGTAAGTGATGAGCAGGAAACAGCTAGTACATGTTTGGTCGCGCCATTTGAGTGAGGATGAGGCTGTTGCTGCTATCTGAGTCTTGGAGGATGAGGATATTGCTGCTATCTGAGTCTGGGAGGATTAGGTTGTTGCACCTATCTGAGTCTGGGAGGATGAGAATGTTATCTGAGGCTGACAGGGATAAGGCTGTTACTGCTATCGGAGTCTGACAGGGATGAGCATGTTGCTGCTATCAGAGTCTTACAGGGATAAGGCTGTTACTGCTATCTGAGTCTTACAGGGGTGAAGATGTTACTGCTATCTGAGTCTTACAGGGATGAGGATGTTACTGCTATCTGAGTCTTACAGGGATGAGCATGTTGCTGCTATCAGAGTCTTACAGGGATAAGGCTGTTACTGCTATCTGAGTCTTACAGGGGTGAAGATGTTACTGCTATCTGAGTCTTACAGGGATGAGGATGTTACTGCTATCTGAGTCTTACAGGGATGAGGATGTTACTGCTATCTGAGTCTTACAGGGATGGGGATGTTGCTGCTATCTGAGTCTTACAGGGATGAGGATGTTACTGCTATCTGAGTCTTACAGGGATGAGGATGTTGCTGCTATCTGAGTCTTACAGGGATAAGGATATTACTGCTATCTGAGTCTTACAGGGATGAGGATGTTGCTGCTATCTGAGTCTTACAGGGATGAGGATGTTGCTGCTATCTGAGTCTTACAGGGATGAGGATGTTGCTGCTATCTGAGTCTTACAGGGATGGGGATGTTGCTGCTATCTGAGTCTTACAGGGATGAGGATGTTGCTGCTATCTGAGTCTTACAGGGATGGGGATGTTGCTGCTATCTGAGTCTTACAGGGATGAGGATGTTGCTGCTATCTGAGTCTTACAGGGATGAGGATATTACTGCTATCTGAGTCTTACAGGGATGAGGATGTTGCTGCTATCTGAGTCTTACAGGGATGAGGATGTTGCTGCTATCTGAGTCTTACAGGGATGAGGATATTACTGCTATCTGAGTCTTACAGGGATGAGGATGTTGCTGCTATCTGAGTCTTACAGGGATGAGGATGTTGCTGCTATCTGAGTTTTACAGGGATGGGGATGTTGCTGCTATCTGAGTCTTACAGGAATGAGGATGTTGCTGCTATCTGAGTCTTACAGGGATGAGGATATTGCTGCTATCTGAGTCTTACAGGGATGAGGATGTTGCTGCTATCTGAGTCTTACAGGGATGAGGATGTTGCTGCTATCTGAGTCTTACAGGGATGAGGATATTACTGCTATCTGAGTCTTACAGGGATGAGGATGTTGCTGCTATCTGAGTCTTACAGGGATGAGGATGTTGCTGCTATCTGAGTCTTACAGGGATGGGGATGTTGCTGCTATCTGAGTCTTACAGGGATGAGGATGTTGCTGCTATCTGAGTCTTACAGGGATGGGGATGTTGCTGCTATCTGAGTCTTACAGGGATGGGGATGTTGCTGCTATCTGAGTCTTACAGGGATGAGGATGTTGCTGCTTTCTGAGTCTTACAGGGATGGGGATGTTGCTGCTATCTGAGTCTTACAGGGATGGGGATGTTGCTGCTATCTGAGTCTTACAGGGATGGGGATGTTGCTGCTATCTGAGTCTTACAGGGATGGGGATGTTGCTGCTATCTGAGTCTTACATGGATGGGGATGTTGCTGCTATCTGAGTCTTACAGGGATGGGGATGTTGCTGCTATCTGAGTCTTACAGGGATGAGGATGTTGCTGCTATCTGAGTCTTACAGGGATGAGGATGTAGCTGCTATCTGAGTCTTACAGGGATGGGGATGTTGCTGCTATCTGAGTCTTACAGGGATGGGGATGTTGCTGCTATCTGAGTCTTACAGGGATGAGGATGTTGCTGCTATCTGAGTCTTACAGGGATGAGGATATTACTGCTATCTGAGTCTTACAGGGATGGGGATGTTGCTGCTATCTGAGTCTTACAGGGATGGGGATGTTGCTGCTATCTGAGTCTTACAGGGATGAGGATGTTGCTGCTATCTGAGTCTTACAGGGATGGGGATGTTGCTGCTATCTGAGTCTTACAGGGGTGGGGATGTTGCTGCTATCTGAGTCTTACAGGGATGAGGATATTACTGCTATCTGAGTCTTACAGGGATGGGGATGTTGCTGCTATCTGAGTCTTACAGGGATGAGGATATTACTGCTACCTGAGTCTTACAGGGATGGGGATGTTGCTGCTATCTGAGTCTTACAGGGATGGGGATGTTGCTGCTATCTGAGTCTTACAGGGATGAGGATGTTGCTGCTATCTGAGTCTTACAGGGATGAGGATGTTGCTGCTATCTGAGTCTTACAGGGATGAGGATATTGCTGCTATCTGAGTCTTACAGGGATGAGGATGTTGCTGCTATCTGAGTCTTACAGGGATGAGGATATTACTGCTATGTCTGAGTCTTACAGGGATGAGGATGTTGCTGCTATCTGAGTCTTACAGGGATAAGGATGTTGCTGCTATCTGAGTTTTACAGGGATGGGGATGTTGCTGCTATCTGAGTCTTACAGGAATGAGGATGTTGCTGCTATCTGAGTCTTACAGGGATGAGGATATTGCTGCTATCTGAGTCTTACAGGGATGAGGATGTTGCTGCTATCTGAGTCTTACAGGGATGAGGATGTTGCTGCTATCTGAGTCTTACAGGGATGAGGATATTACTGCTATCTGAGTCTTACAGGGATGAGGATGTTGCTGCTATCTGAGTCTTACAGGGATGAGGATGTTGCTGCTATCTGAGTCTTACAGGGATGGGGATGTTGCTGCTATCTGAGTCTTACAGGGATGAGGATGTTGCTGCTATCTGAGTCTTACAGGGATGAGGATGTTGCTGCTATCTGAGTCTTACAGGGATGAGGATGTTGCTGCTATCTGAGTCTTACAGGGATGAGGATATTACTGCTATCTGAGTCTTACAGGGATGAGGATGTTGCTGCTATCTGAGTCTTACAGGGATGAGGATGTTGCTGCTATCTGAGTTTTACAGGGATGGGGATGTTGCTGCTATCTGAGTCTTACAGGAATGAGGATGTTGCTGCTATCTGAGTCTTACAGGGATGAGGATATTGCTGCTATCTGAGTCTTACAGGGATGAGGATGTTGCTGCTATCTGAGTCTTACAGGGATGAGGATGTTGCTGCTATCTGAGTCTTACAGGGATGAGGATATTACTGCTATCTGAGTCTTACAGGGATGAGGATGTTGCTGCTATCTGAGTCTTACAGGGATGAGGATGTTGCTGCTATCTGAGTCTTACAGGGATGGGGATGTTGCTGCTATCTGAGTCTTACAGGGATGAGGATGTTGCTGCTATCTGAGTCTTACAGGGATGGGGATGTTGCTGCTATCTGAGTCTTACAGGGATGGGGATGTTGCTGCTATCTGAGTCTTACAGGGATGAGGATGTTGCTGCTTTCTGAGTCTTACAGGGATGGGGATGTTGCTGCTATCTGAGTCTTACAGGGATGGGGATGTTGCTGCTATCTGAGTCTTACAGGGATGGGGATGTTGCTGCTATCTGAGTCTTACAGGGATGGGGATGTTGCTGCTATCTGAGTCTTACATGGATGGGGATGTTGCTGCTATCTGAGTCTTACAGGGATGGGGATGTTGCTGCTATCTGAGTCTTACAGGGATGAGGATGTTGCTGCTATCTGAGTCTTACAGGGATGAGGATGTAGCTGCTATCTGAGTCTTACAGGGATGGGGATGTTGCTGCTATCTGAGTCTTACAGGGATGGGGATGTTGCTGCTATCTGAGTCTTACAGGGATGAGGATGTTGCTGCTATCTGAGTCTTACAGGGATGAGGATATTACTGCTATCTGAGTCTTACAGGGATGGGGATGTTGCTGCTATCTGAGTCTTACAGGGATGGGGATGTTGCTGCTATCTGAGTCTTACAGGGATGGGGATGTTGCTGCTATCTGAGTCTTACAGGGATGAGGATATTACTGCTATCTGAGTCTTACAGGGATGGGGATGTTGCTGCTATCTGAGTCTTACAGGGATGAGGATATTACTGCTACCTGAGTCTTACAGGGATGGGGATGTTGCTGCTATCTGAGTCTTACAGGGATGGGGATGTTGCTGCTATCTGAGTCTTACAGGGATGAGGATGTTGCTGCTATCTGAGTCTTACAGGGATGAGGATATTACTGCTATCTGAGTCTTACAGGGATGAGGATGTTGCTGCTATCTGAGTCTTACAGGGATGAGGATGTTGCTGCTATCTGAGTCTTACAGGGATGAGGATGTTGCTGCTATCTGAGTCTTACAGGGATGGGGATGTTGCTGCTATCTGAGTCTTACAGGGATGAGGATGTTGCTGCTATCTGAGTCTTACAGGGATGGGGATGTTGCTGCTATCTGAGTCTTACAGGGATGAGGATGTTGCTGCTATCTGAGTCTTACAGGGATGAGGATATTACTGCTATCTGAGTCTTACAGGGATGAGGATGTTGCTGCTATCTGAGTCTTACAGGGATGAGGATGTTGCTGCTATCTGAGTCTTACAGGGATGAGGATATTACTGCTATCTGAGTCTTACAGGGATGAGGATGTTGCTGCTATCTGAGTCTTACAGGGATGAGGATGTTGCTGCTATCTGAGTTTTACAGGGATGGGGATGTTGCTGCTATCTGAGTCTTACAGGGATGAGGATGTTGCTGCTATCTGAGTCTTACAGGGATGAGGATATTACTGCTATCTGAGTCTTACAGGGATGAGGATGTTGCTGCTATCTGAGTCTTACAGGGATGAGGATGTTGCTGCTATCTGAGTCTTACAGGGATGAGGATATTACTGCTATCTGAGTCTTACAGGGATGAGGATGTTGCTGCTATCTGAGTCTTACAGGGATGAGGATGTTGCTGCTATCTGAGTCTTACAGGGATGGGGATGTTGCTGCTATCTGAGTCTTACAGGGATGAGGATGTTGCTGCTATCTGAGTCTTACAGAGATGGGGATGTTGCTGCTATCTGAGTCTTACAGGGATGGGGATGTTGCTGCTATCTGAGTCTTACAGGGATGAGGATGTTGCTGCTTTCTGAGTCTTACAGGGATGGGGATGTTGCTGCTATCTGAGTCTTACAGGGATGGGGATGTTGCTGCTATCTGAGTCTTACAGGGATGGGGATGTTGCTGCTATCTGAGTCTTACAGGGATGGGGATGTTGCTGCTATCTGAGTCTTACATGGATGGGGATGTTGCTGCTATCTGAGTCTTACAGGGATGGGGATGTTGCTGCTATCTGAGTCTTACAGGGATGAGGATGTTGCTGCTATCTGAGTCTTACAGGGATGAGGATGTAGCTGCTATCTGACTCTTACAGGGATGGGGATGTTGCTACTATCTGAGTCTTACAGGGATGGGGATGTTGCTGCTATCTGAGTCTTACAGGGATGAGGATGTTGCTGCTATCTGAGTCTTACAGGGATGGGGATGTTGCTGCTATCTGAGTCTTACAGGGATGAGGATATTACTGCTATCTGAGTCTTACAGGGATGGGGATGTTGCTGCTATCTGAGTCTTACAGGGATGAGGATGTTGCTGCTATCTGAGTCTTACATGGATGGGGATGTTGCTGCTATCTGAGTCTTGGAGGATGAGGCTGTTACTGGTGGAACAGCTTTTCTGATGAGGATGTAACTGTGTATTAAACATTCAGCCTCCTCCTTCTTAGAGAAACAAAATCCAGTCAATTTACCGCCCTCAGACATAAGCTTTATCATCTTCAAATAAAAGACGGAATAGTTCAATATGCACAATGAGTGTTTAAACTGGGGGAGATAACACCAGTTGCAAATCCCACTCTGACAAGGGGAAATCGATGGGAAAAAGTCTTAGACATATTCAAGATTGAATGTCCCACACTTCAGTAGTAATGAAGGACCTCTGTCTTCCCGTTTCCTCCCATAAACCAGAATGCTCACAAGAGTCATTGGAAAGACTGAAGAGGTGGATTACCACCAAAACTAACATAACGTCTAGCAGAAAAGCAATAGAACCCAGGATCATCGCTTTACGTGAAATGGATATAACTGCAGGCGCCGTAGGTTAGCCTATGTTTAACCTCCATTCACATCCAATAATATTGTCAGCTCTGATCGAGGGCTAGTGCACTGTAGAGACAAATGAATCAGCCCAAATGCATGCAATTGAAAACCTGTGTAGCCAATAAACCACTGCATATAACTGTTGGAGAGATTTTAAATAGAGGAGCTATGGAATGATTTCATACTGTTACTGCAGTTAATATACACATAATAAACTATAGGGGAAAGCTGGAAAAGGATTGAGTAGTGATTGTGGAGTGTGTGTGTGTGTGTGTGTGTGTGTGTGTGTGTGTGTGTGTGTGTGTGTGTGTGTGTGTGTGTGTGTGTGTGTGTGTGTGTGTGTGTGTGTGTGTGTGTGTGTGTGTGTGTGTGTGTGTGTGTGTGTGTGTGTGTGTGCACGTTTTTGAGTGCATGTGAGTTTTTCAGCGCATGCGTGTTTTTGAGTGCATGTGAGTTTTTGAGTGCATGTGAGTTTGAGTGCATGTGAGTTTTTGAGTGCATGTGCGTTTTTGAGTGCATGTGCGTTTTTGAGTGCATGTGAGTTTTTGAGTGCATGTGAGTTTTTGAGTGCATGTGAGTTTGAGTGCATGTGAGTTTTGAGTGCATGTGAGTTTTTGAGTGCATGTGAGTTTTTGAGTGCATGTGTGTTTTTGAGTGCATGTGAGTTTTTGAGTGCATGTGAGTTTTTGAGTGCATGTGCGTTTTTGAGTGCATGTGCGTTTTTGAGTGCATGTGAGTTTTTGAGTGCATGTGAGTTTTTGAGTGCATGTGAGTTTGAGTGCATGTGAGTTTTTGAGTGCATGTGAGTTTTTGAGTGCATGTGAGTTTTTGAGTGCATGTGTGTTTTTGAGTGCATGTGAGTTTTTGAGTGCATGTGAGTTTTTGAGTGCATGTGAGTTTGAGTGCATGTGAGTTTTTGAGTGCATGTGCATTTTTGAGTGCATGTGCGTTTTTGAGTGCATGTGAGTTTGAGTGCATGTGAGTTTTTGAGTGCATGTGAGTTTTTGAGTGCATGTGAGTTTTTGAGTGCATGTGAGTTTTTGAGTGCATGTGTGTTTTTGAGCGCATGCGTGTTTTTGAGTGCATGTGAGTTTTTGAGTGCATGTGAGTTTGAGTGCATGTGAGTTTTTGAGTGCATGTGCGTTTTTGAGTGCATGTGCGTTTTGAGTGCATGTGAGTTTTTGAGTGCATGTGAGTTTTGAGTGCATGTGAGTTTGAGTGCATGTGAGTTTTTGAGTGCATGTGAGTTTTTGAGTGCATGTGAGTTTTTGAGTGCATGTGTGTTTTTGAGTGCATGTGAGTTTTTGAGTGCATGTGAGTTTTTGAGTGCATGTGCGTTTTGAGTGCATGTGCGTTTTTGAGTGCATGTGAGTTTTTGAGTGCATGTGAGTTTTTGAGTGCATGTGAGTTTTTGAGTGCATGTGTGTTTTTGAGTGCATGTGTGTTTTTGAGTGCATGTGAGTTTTTGAGTGCATGTGTGTTTTTGAGTGCATGTGTGTTTTTGAGTGCATGTGAGTTTTTGAGTGCATGTGAGTTTTTGAGTGCATGTGAGTTTTTGAGTGCATGTGTGTTTTTGAGTGCATGTGTGTTTTTGAGTGCATGTGCGTCTGCACGTTAACAACACTGACTTTCACAACATATTCACAGGACAACAAATCATATGACACTCGGTGCATTGGAATGGGAACTGGGGACTCTATGGTATCTTCTTCATTACAGGTCCTACACTTGGTACTGACAATCAGAGAGCCTGTTCAGAGCTGCACTACTATAGAGCCGACTGTGATTGAAATGACTGCAGCCTCCACACTGCACACAGCCCAGCCACAATCATATCTAACCATGGCAGAGGGAGGCACACAGGCCCTAGCTGACTAATAAACTGATTGCTGGACAGTGGTGAAAAAATAAAAGTTAGATAAAGAAAATTGAAGGAAGAACACGGGGAAAGGAAGAAAGTGAAAGGTGAGAAGCAGTAGAAAGAGGGAGGGAGGAGGGAGGGTAGTGAGAGTGAAAACGTTTTACTAAAGTGGTAATCCATGGTGCTGTCTCTCCTGTCTGATGAGAATTAGGGAAGGAGAAAGGGGTAATTAAGAAGGTAAAGTGGTTGTGAATATCACTCTTTATCTCAACATACATATCACCACCCATCATACCACCATACCACCACACCACCATACCACCATACCTCCATACCACCTCCCACCATACCACCTCCCACCATACCACCATACCTCCATACCACCTCCCACCATACCACCTCCCACCATACCACCTCCCACCATACCACCTCCCACCATACCACCATACCACCTCCCACCTCCCACCATACCACCTCCCACCATACCACCATACCACCTCCCCACCTCCCACCATACCACCATACCACCATACCACCTCCCACCATACCACCTCCCACCATACCACCATACCACCATACCACCTCCCACCATACCACCATACCACCTCCCACCATACCACCTCCCACCATACCACCTCCCACCATACCACCATACCACCACACCACCATACCACCACACCACCATACCACCTCCCACCATACCACCATACCACCTCCCACCTCCCACCATACCACCTCCCACCATACCACCATACCACCATACCACCTCCCACCATACCACCTCCCACCATACCACCATACCACCTCCCACCTCCCACCATACCACCTCCCACCATACCACCTCCCACCATACCACCTCCCACCATACCACCACACCACCATACCACCACACCCCCATACCACCTCCCACCATACCACCATACCACCTCCCACCATACCACCTCCCACCATACCACCATACCATCACACCACCACACCACCACCCACCATACCATCTCCCACCATACCACCTCCCACCATACCACCACACCACCACCCACCATACCACCTCCCAACATACCATCTCCCACCATACCACCTCCCACCATACCACCACCCACCACACCACCACCCACCATACCACCTCCCACCATACCACCTCCCACCATACCACCATACCACCACACCACCACCTACCATACCACCTCCCACCATACCACCACCCACCATACTACCACACCACCACCCATCATACCACCTCCCACCATGTCTCCTCCCACCATACCACCTCCCACCATGTCTCCTCCCACCATACCACCTCCCACCATGTCTCCTCCCACCATACCACCTCCCACCATGTCTCCTCCCACCATACCACCTCCCACCATGTCTCCTCCCACCATACCACCTCCCACCATGTCTCCTCCCACCATACCACCTCCCACCATGTCTCCTCCCACCATACTACCTCCCACCATGTCTCCTCCCACCATACCACCTCCCACCATGTCTCCTCCCACCATACCACCTCCCACCATGTCTCCTCCCACCATATCACCTCCAAACATATTACCTCCCAACATGTCTCCTCCCACCATATCACCTCCAACCATATTACCTCCCAACATGTCTCCTCCCACCATGTCTCCTCCCACCATACCACCACCTCCCACCCCAACATGTCTCCTCCCACCATACCACCTCCCACCATGTCTCCTCCCCCACCATACCACCTCCCACCATGTCTCCTCCCACCATACCACCTCCCACCATGTCTCCTCCCACCATACCACCTCCCACCATGCCTCTCCTCCCTACCACCATAGCCCAGTCCTCCCACCATGTGGAACAAACTCCTCCCACCATATCACCTCCGGAGACACCAAACATATTACCTCCCAGACATGTCTCCTCCCACCATATCACCTCCAAACATATTACCTCCCAACATGTCTCCTCCCACCATTTCTCCTCCCACCATGCCACCTCCACCATACCTTGATAGAGAACTGTAGTTATCACTAAGCACTTTGTTTCGGTCTCCTTTGATGAGTTTCCTGTTTCTTCTTTCCACCCAGACATTGTCAAAATGTCAGCACTGCGACAGGTAAATGGTAAATTGTCTCAGAGATCAGGGGAATTTACACTAATAATCTTTCTCAAATCCCACACACCTTTATCCCCTTTGACTCAAAGCTAGGGAATCAAAGATGTCTGGAAGGCTTGAATGTATCAACATGACATGGCTATTTCTAGAAGACTAAACAGGTTCCCATTACACATATTTTACCTTTATTTAACTAGGCAAGTCAGTTATGAACAAATTCTTATTTACAATGACGGCCTAGGAACAGTGGGTTAAATGCCTTGTTCAGGGACAGAAGGACAGATTTTGACCTTGTCATCTCGGGGATTCGATCTAGCAACCTTTTGTTTACTGGGCCAACTCTCTAACCACTAGGCTCCCTGCCGCCCCATAGACCTGAGAGTTATGGCTCCGTAGTTAAGACTTACTGTTTCCTTGGCAGCGCTCTGAATTTACAAAGAGGAAATCAGTCTAACGATAGCCACAGGTCAATGACCGGTTCCAACGAATTGGAGATATACCATATCTCAAACCAACTTACTCTTAATTTGCATCCAAATGTTTTATCAGATCCACAAATAAGTTTGTTGAAAGGTGTCATTGTGTGAAATAATGTCACAGACAGACAGACAAAAGAGATAAACAGAAACAGACATGATGAATATGCAGACAACAGCACTTTCTTTGGCGAAGAACACATGACCACATAGTGACGTGACAAAGGTGCATTCTTACCTGGAACCAGAGATCCCTCCAGTAGCTGTGATTGGACAAGCCTGAGCAGGGCAACAATGATGAAGGGAGTGGCAGTTGACCATGTGACACGCATGGCGCTCACTGTCCTGGCATCACTAGTGGCCAATCTGTAGGAGACAGAAAAGAGACAGATCAGATTATTGCAGTGTACAACTTTATATTTGGATTATGGAGATTTAAAGACACAATCAGACTATTATCGGGTCTGTGAGGAAGAAGTCAGTGCCAGAGAGAACTGATAATAAAAGTCAGGTTGGTCTCAATATAAGATCCTAGGAGTTGCATGATTGTCAGTAAGTGGTTCAAACATTAGTTGACCACAAACATCTGCTCATTCAAATGCTCTAAATGGTCTGACTTGAGGACCACAATATCCCTACAATTTATGAACAGAGGAGAATCACAGTTTGAGTGTTGAAATAATTGCCAATCTGTAGCATGGAAATTAATTAGAGGATTTTCCTGATAACCATCTGTGAAACAACCTGCTTCCCCATGTTTGATTACTTTCACCACTGCTCACATTGCTCTGCCTCACTTTTGCTCCCTTCTTCCCACCCTCCCTTCACACTGCCACTCTCCTATCCTTCACTGTCCTATCCCCCAGGGTAGCCTAGTGGTTAGAGCGTTGGACTAGTAACCGGAAGGTTGCGAGTTCAACCCCCCGAGCTGACAAGGTACAAATCTGTCGTTCTGCCCCTGAACAGGCAGTTAACCCACTGTTCCCAGGCCGTCATTGAAAATAAGAATGTGTTCTTAACTGACTTGCCTGGTTAAATAAAGGTAAAATAAAAAATACAAAAAAATCCTTCACAGCCAGCCCAATCTGCTTGCAGTGCAGGACCATGTGCTTCCCTCATGCAGGATCTGTATCCAGAATGCCAAGACCAAAATCCTCTCACACAGATTCAGTGTGTGCCCTGTGTGAGCAGGAATATGAATGCAGACCCAATGACTGCATTGACAGTAAGGATTGCTACAAGTCTACAACATTAACCATACAAACTGTTCTCTCTCCACAGCAGAGGTATGCGAACATCACAGTCTGAATAGGTCAAGATTTTTATCAGTTAGCCAAGCCAGTTTCAAACCTCAGAGCGGTTCTCATCTGTTGACCAGTGGGTTCTCACTTAAACGCTTTCCTTCACTGTATTTTATTCCTCCTTCGTCCCAATCATCACCATTTTTTTCACGTTCCCTACTTGCACTGAACGGTTCTGCTATGCTCATTATTGAGTGTATACCTAGACTTTCTCCCTCTTCCTCTCTATCATTATCTCTCTCTCTCTCTCTCTCTCTCTCTCTCTCTCTCTCTCTCTCTCTCTCTCTCTCTCTCTCTCTCTCTCTGTCATTCTATCTCTCTCTCTCTTTGTCATTCTCTCTGTCATTCTCTCTCTCTGTCAATCTCTCTCTGTCATTCTCTCTCTCTGTCATTCTCTCTCTCTCTCTCTCTCATTCTCTCTCTCTGTCAATCTCTCTCTCTCATTCCCTCTCTCTCTCATTCTCTCTCTCTGGCTGTAATAGGTTTGCTGGAGAATGGAAGGGAACGTGCCGGTCGCTCAAACAGCTTTTTCCTCCAATCTTATCTATGGGCGCTCTGCTCAGTAAACACTCCTGGGCTTCTTTCTATGCATTCCCCTGCCCAGAATGAGAGGTTCCAGTGAAAGGCCTGTCTGTCTAGCAGATCCCTGCAATGAGGCTAAGAGTCTATGAGGTTATGGGGCTATGAGGTTATGGGGCTATGAGGTTATGGGGCTATGGGGCTATGAGGTTATGGGGCTATGAGGTTATGGGGCTATGAGTTTATGGGGCTATGAGGCTGTGGGGCTATGATGCTATGAGGTTATGAGGCTATGAGTTTATGGGGCTATGATGCTATGGGGTTATGGTGATATGGGGATATGATGCTATGGGACTATGAGGTTATGGGGCTATGATGCTATGGGACTATGAGGTTATTGGGCTATGATGCTATGGGACTATGAGGTTATGGGGCTATGATGCTATGGGGCTATGAGGTTATGGGGCTATGGGCAGCAACTCCCTGCTATGAGGCTGTGGGGCTATAAGGCTATGGGGCTATGATGTGATGAGGCTATGGGACTATGGGGCTATGGGGCTATGAGGCTGTGATGTGATGAGGCTATGATGTGATGAGGCTATGGGACTATTGGGCTATGAGGCTATAAGACTATGGGGCTATGAGGCTGTGATGTGATGAGGCTATGATGTGATGAGGCTATGGGGCTATGATGTGATGAGGCTATGGGGCTATGATGTGATGAGGCTATGGGACTATGAGACTATGGGGCTATGAGGCTGTGATGTGATGAGGCTATGATGTGATGAGGCTATGGGACTATTGGGCTATGAGGCTATGAGACTATGGGGCTATGAGGCTGTGATGTGATGAGGCTATGATGTGATGAGGCTATGGGGCTATGATGTGATGAGGCTATGGGGCTATGAGGCTGTGATGTGATGAGGCTATGGGGCTATGGGACTATGGGGCTATGGGACTATGGGGCTATGGGACTATGGGGCTATGGGACTATGGGCAGCAGCTCATTGTTACTCAGTGTGTTATCCTCACCTCTTATTTGTCCAGTGTCACAGCAGACCTATAGAATTATATATTGTGTTCGTTCAAAATTGCATGCGGCGATGACAAATGCTCAATGTCCTTGCTAATTGGTTGGAGATAAAGAGTTGGGTCTGGTGAGAGTGGGACAATTTTGTTTTTATCTCTCCTTTGGAAGAGGGCTCTCAGCTCTATACCTGCCTGCCCACTGTCCGATGTTGGAGGACCAGAAGAAGAGATTCAATTTTTCTTGATAATTGTGTTAGATAAGGGTCGCATCATCCTTTCCCAGGCAAACTGATAAATACCCAATTACTAGTCAGGAGATGTGGCTGACAAGGGCCAAAGGGGTCCTAGTGAGGGAGACTGGGACATGTTAGAACCAAGATGGCCTCCTAACCCCACCAAGCAGCCATGGAGAGCCCAGTCCAGTAACACAACCCATTACTCCGTCCATTCCACTTGATTCATGAACAGACAGATTTAAAATACAGGAAGATATATTTGAGGCCTACTCCCCTGAAACCTTAAACACATATGCACCACAACCGAATCAATCAACGCCCATGCAAGCTCGGCCAAACAGGCAAATACAGTGTAAATAAAGGACTCGAATGTACAAACAGTTAACGACCAAATAGAAGAGCATTCACTATTTGATTGGCCTTTCACAAGGCTTGTTTCACTGGCTGTCTCTGCTGTCACCACTGGTTGTGGTCAGTGAGGAATAAAAGAGCCTTATTGTCTCCTCTCTATCGGTCTCAATGGCCGCTCAATGGATTGATGGAGTCCAATTAATTAGTCAGTGAGAAGGAGCTGCTGGCTCAGTGGTCATCTCACACACACACCCTATCAGAGAGGGAGGACTATCAGCAGAACACACTGCCCACAAATTGATTTTCTGATCCCACAGAAACCCATGTGAAGTCGTTAAAAAGCTTTGGTCCCCCTCTTTGTCTTATAGCCCTCACACATCAAGTGACTGCTGCTCATATTCAGATGCACCTGATGTGTTTATATGGATGAGAATATGCACGCACACACGCACACACACACACACACACACACACAAACACACACACACACACACAAACACTCATAATTAAACTCAAACTGAAATGGATGGGTTAACTCATACACATTTGTCGTTGGAAAAACCCATGAACTTGGCCCTATGCAGCTCAAGAGAAGGGGTTAGTGTGTTAAAAGGGAGGATTAGCAGGTGACCTGAGGGGAAACTTGTCAGTAGTCTGAGAATAAAAATGAACTTCACGTTACCTCTGACGGCACTCTCTATCCCTAACTGCTTAATCTACTTCCCTTTCATCTTCCTCCATTCCTCTGCTTCTGGAGATTCACACAACTTACTTTCAGCACACACAAACCAGGGGGAGAGAGGTTGAGAGAGAGAAGAAGAAAACACAAAAGGACAAAGGAGAGGAGAGAGAAGAGTAGAGTACAAAACCATCTGTTTAGAATAACCTGCAATAATAACCTTCTCTAAAAGAAAACAGCGTCAGAATAACCTGCAATAATAACCTTCTCTAAAAGAAAACAGCATCAGAATAACCTGCAATAATAACCTTCTCTAAAAGAAAACAGCATCAGAATAACCTGCAATAATAACCTTCTCTAAAAGAAAACAACAGCATCAGAATAACCTGCAATAATAACCTTCTCTAAAAGAAAACAGCGTCAGAATAACCTGCAATAATAACCTTCTCTAAAAGAAAACAGCATCAGAATAACCTGCAATAATAACCTTCTCTAAAAGAAAACAGCATCAGAATAACCTTAAAAATTCACCTCTATGATACAAATGCAGCTCACAGAATAATGTCAGTTGCAAAGTAGAACAAACAGAGAGTGTTTCTCTTCTCCAGTCCTCCCCTTCTTTTGTTTTTGTATTCACCTGGGTGGAGAGCGTTAGGGGGTTGGATGGGCAATTAGACTGGGCCACATTCTACATTTACATTTACATTTAAGTCATTTAGCAGACGCTCTTATCCAGAGCGACTTACAAATTGGTGCATTCACCTTATGACATCCAGTGGAACAGCCACTTTACAATAGTGCATGTAAATCTTTTAGGGGGGTGAGAAGGATTACTTATCCTATCCTAGGTATTCCTTAAAGAGGTGGGGTTTCAGGTGTCTCCGGAAGGTGGTGATTGACTCCGCTGTCCTGGCATCGTGAGGGAGTTTGTTCCACCATCAGTTTGAAGACTATTCTATTCACATTTCAATGACTAAAGATATTTTGCATAGTATTTCAATAGCACATCTTCTTAAACGCCCTCCTCTCCCCTCATCTTATTCTTCTCTCCCTCCCCAAAGAACACATCTGGAATGGGGCCCAAAACACCTGCAGTCCAAAACACCTGCACCTTCTTTCTCCTTGTCTGCAGAGGAATTTATTAAACAACCGTTTTGATAGTATTTGATCATCTGTCTATTATGCAAATATTTTTATAAATGTGTGAACATATTCATACATCATTCACCTGTACCACTTTTTCACTGTAAATAAACTGAACAGTATTTTGCACGTGAACATGCTGCCTCCTGCTACTTCAGCCCCTAAAGTTGCTCCAATATCAGCTCATTACGACAAACTACTGCCAGCTTGTTCTTTCAGCTTGTTCTGATATTCCTAATATCCAAGCACCAGAGGCAATAAGCCAAAGCATCACAACGCATTGGCTGTCTACGCAATTCAAGTTCATCATATAAAATAAATAGAATTTCCATTCTATGACTATTAATGTAAGCTGTGCCCCTATCTCCAACGTGAAGTACCATGCAGTTACACTTACATTTACACTCATTTAACAGACTCTTACCCAGAGCAATTATGGTCAATAAGTGCCATCCTCAAGGGAACATTGACAGGTTTTTCACCTAGACGGCTCAGGATTTCAACCAGTGACCTTTCAGTTACTGGCCAAATGCTCTTAACCGCTAGTCTACCCGCCACCCGTTGGTTAATTACATGTAGCCAGTACAAACGGCTGGCTCCAGAGCCAGTCCACAGGGATCAACCAGAGAAGAGGGGTAGTTAAAGAGGGGAAGTTAGAGAGGGGCAGTTAGAGAGGGGAAGTTAGAGAGGGGAAGTTAGAGAGGGGAAGTTAGAGAGGGGAAGTTAGAGAGGGGAAGTTAGAGAGGGGTAGTTAGAGAGGGAAAGTTAGAGAGGGAAAGTAAGAGAGGGGTAGTTAGAGAGGGGAAGTTAGAGAGGGGAAGTTAGAGAGGGGAAGTTAGAGAGGGGAAGTTAGAGAGGGGTAGTTAGAGAGGGGAAGTTAGAGAGGGGAAGTTAGAGAGGGGAAGTTAGAGAGGGGAAGTTAGAGAGGGGTAGTTAGAGAGGGGAAGTTAGAGAGGGGAAGTTAGAGAGGGGAAGTTAGAGAGGGGCAGTTAGAGAGGGACGGTTAGAGCAGGTAGTGAGATTTGATGAATTATCAGCTGCACCTCACTGGTGTAGCAGTGGTTTGAATGTAGGGGGGCAGTGGTTTGAATGTGTTTGGAGATGGTGAAGGAGTAAGGGAGGGAGAGACAGTGGGTGGGATGAATAGGATAGACGTGGACAAATCTACTTAAGTGCGTCTTCTAGCATTGTGCTGTGTCAATGTCACGTTTGTTGATGGATGTCCCCTCAGGCTCTCTTTCCCTAGTTGTGTTCTCTTAATGTTGCCATGGATACGCCCCCATCGTAAAAACGCCAAGGCTGGGTTAAACTTCCCACGTTTACAGTACATTATTCCCCACACTTCATTACAATAAAAGGACGACCTGCCTGTAAAGTGATTGGTGGGGAAGGGGATGATGGTAAGGCGGCTGAACTGTCCTTCCCGCACCTTCTCCCGGTAGCTCCATTAGTCATTCTGTAGTCACATGCTGTCCTGTATGCCTGTGGGGCTACTGCTACTGTTTCTTCTACTGCTGCTGCTACTGTTTCTTCTACTGCTGCTGCTACTGTTTCTTCTACTGCTGCTGCTGTTTCTTCTACTGCTGCTGCTGTTTCTTCTACTGCTGCTACTGTTTCTTCTATTGCTGCTGCTACTGTTTCTTCTACTGCTGCTGCTACTGTTTCTTCTACTGCTGCTGTTACTGTTTCATCTACTGCTGCTGCTACTGTTTCTTCTACTGCTGCTGCTACTGTTTCTTCTAGTGCTGCTGCTACTGTTTCTTCTATTGCTACTGCTACTGTTTCTTCTACTGCTGCTGCTACTGTTTCTTCTACTGCTGCTGCTACTGTTTCTTCTATTGCTACTGCTACTGTTTCTTCTACTGCTGCTGCTACTGTTTCTTCTACTGCTGCTGCTACTGTTTCCTCTATTGCTACTGCTACTGCTGCTGCTACTGTTTCTTCTACTGCTGCTGCTACTGTTTCTTCTACTGCTACTGATACTGTTTCTTCTACTGCTACTGTTGCTGCTACTGTTTCTTCTACTGCTGCTGCTACTCTTTCTTCTACTGCTGCTGCTACTGTTTCTTCTATTGCTACTGTTTCTGCTACTTTTTATTCTACTGCTGCTGCTACTGTTTCTTCTACTGCTGCTACTTTTTCTTTTACTGCTACTGTTTCTTCTATTGCTGCTGCTGCTACTGTTTCTTCCACTGTTGCTGCTACTGTTTCTTCTATTGCTGCTGCTGCTACTGCTGCTGCTACTGTTTATTCTACTGCTGCTGCTACTGTTTCTGCTACTGCTGCTGCTACTGTTTCTGCTACTGTTTCTTCTACTGTTTCTGCTACTGTTTCTTCTACTACTGCTGCTACTGTTTCTGCTACTGCTACTGTTTCTTCTACTGCTGCTACTGTTTTTTTATACTGCTGCTACTGTTTCTTCTACTGCTGCAACTGTTTCTTCTACTTCTACTGCTACTGTTTCTTCTACTGTTTCTTCTACTGCTGGCTCTACTGCTACTGCTGCTGCTACTGTCTCTTCTACTGCTGTTGCTACTGTTTCTTCTACTGCTGTGGCTACTGTTTCTTCTACTGCTGCTGCTGCTACTGTTTCTTCTACTGCTGCTGCTACTGTTTCTTCTACTGCTGCTGCTACTGTTTCTTCTACTGCTGGCTCTACTGCTACTGCTGCTGCTACTGTTTCTTCTATTGCTGCTGCTACTGTTTCTTCTACTGCTGCTGTTTCTTCTACTGCTGCTCCTACTGTTTCTTCTATTGCTGCTGCTACTGTTTCTTCTACTGCTGCTGTTTCTTCTACTGCTGCTGCTACTGTTTCTTCTACTGCTGCGGCTACTGTTTCTTCTACTGCTGCTGCTGCTACTGTTTCTTCTACTGCTGCTGCTACTGTTTCTTCTACTGCTGCTGCTACTGTTTCTTCTACTGCTGGCTCTACTGCTACTGTTTCTTCTATTGCTGCTGTTACTGCTACTGTTTCTTCTACTGCTGGCTCTACTGCTACTGCTGCTGCTACTGTTTCTTCTATTGCTGCTGCTGCAGCTACTGTTTCTTCTACTGCTGCTGCTACTGTTTCTTCTGCTGCTACTGTTTCGTCTAATGCTGCTGCTACTGTTTCCTCGGCTGCTACTGTTTCTTCTATTGCTGCTGCTACTGTTTCTTCAACTGCTGCTGTGTCTTCTACTGCTGCTGCTACGGTTTTTTCTACTGCTGCTGTTTCTTCTACTGCTTCTGCTACTGTTTCTTCTACTGCTGCTGCTACTGTTTATTCTACTGCTGCAGCTACTTTTTCTTCTACTGCTGCTGCTACTGTTTCTTCTACTGCTGCTGTTTCTTCTACTGCTGCTGCTACTGTTTCTTCTACTGCTGCTGCTACTGTTTATTCTACTGCTTCTGTTTATTCTACTGCTGCAGCTACTGTTTATTCTACTGCTACTATTTCTTCTATTGCTGCTGCTACTGTTTCTTCTACTGTTGCTGCTACTGTTTCTTCTACTGCTGCTGCTACTGCTTCCTCTACTGCTGCTGCTACTGTTTCTTCTACTGCTGCTGCTACTGTTTCTTCTACTGCTGCTGCTACTGCTTCCTCTACTGCTGCTGCTACTTTTTCTTCTATTGCTGCTACTGTTTCTTCTACTGCTACAGTTTCTTCTACTGCACTGTTTTTTCTACTGCTACTGCTGCTGCTACTGTTTCTTCTATTGCTGTTGCTGCTGCTACTGTCTTTTCTACTGCTGCTGCTACTGTTTCTTCTACTGCTGCTGCTATGGTTTTTTCTACTGCTGCTGCTACTGTTTCTTCTGCTGCTACAGTTTTTCTATTGCTGCTGCTACTGTTTCTTCTACTGCTGCTGCTACTGTTTCTTCTGCTGCTACTGTTTCTTCTATTGCTGCTGCTACTGTTTCTTCTACTGCTGCTGCTACTGTTTCTTCTGCTGCTACAGTTTTTCTATTGCTGCTGCTACTGTTTCTTCTACTGCTGCTGCTACTGTTTCTTCTGCTGCTACTGTTTCTTATATTGCTGCTGCTACTGTTTCTTCTACTGCTGCTGCTACTGTTTCCTCTACTGCTGGCTCTACTGCTACTGCTACTGCTGCTGGTGCTACTAGGGATTCATATTTTCCTGAAAATCTACCAAGTTTCAATAGCGGGAATAATTCATACTTCTCCCGAGAATCCCTAGAAATATTGGAAGTTGAAAGCGCCCAATTAATACGTTTGACACCAAGATATGGTCACTATGTCAGGGTTCTCCCAAAATAAGAGTGTTGCTACATCACATTGCCAGCTTGTCTGGGACACCATGTAAATATGTCACAGCAAGTTATGTAAATATTGAGTAACTTTGATCAGCAATGACATTGTTTAGAATTGCGAAACAGGCCGTTCTACAAATAAATGTCTTTGCCAAAATCCGTCATCTCTCCCATGTCTTATTCTGACTCGTATTTTGAAAGTGTAAGGATAATAATGCAGCCATAGTTGTTCTGAAATGTTTATTGCTTGCCAACATTTTACACCTTCTATGTTCAACACCCATACATTAATTATTAATTTCGGCTGCCTATCCTGATGTGAAATTTGTTCTGTAGAAAGTATTTGACTCTGATGTGTGCCACAGAAAGTATTTGACTCTGATGTGTGCCACAGAAAGTATTTGACTCTGATGTGTGCCACAGAAAGTATTTGACTCTGATGTGTGCCACAGAAAGTATTTGACTCTGATGTGTGCCACAGAAAGTATTTGACTCTGATGTGTGCCACAGAAAGTATTTGACTCTGATGTGTGCCACAGAAAGTATTTGACTCTGATGTGTGCCACAGAAAGTTTTTGACTCTGATGTGTGCCACAGAAAGTATTTGACTCTAGCCACACATTTAAGCAAATTAGAAGGAGGGGAGGTTCTGGCAAGGGGGAGATTATCAACACAACACCGGAACACACTCTGTTTAAACACAGTATCAGCCTACGGACAATTCCATCGACCACATGGCTTGGTTTTTGCTCTGACATGCACTGTCAACTGTGGGACCTTATATAGACAGGTGTGTACCTTTCCAAATCATGTCCAATCAATTGAACTTACCACAGGTGGACTCCAATCAAGTTGTAGAAACATCTCAAGGATGATCAGTGGAAACAGGATGCACCTGAGCTCAATTTTGAGTCTCATAGCAAATGGTCAGAAACCTTATTTACATAAGTTGTTTTATATATATATATACATTTGCAAACATTTCTAAAAACCTATTTTGGCTTTGGCATTAAGGGACATTGTGTGTAGATTGAAGAGATAGACAATGTATTTAATCCATTTTAGAATAAAGCTGTAATGTTACTGTTATGAACCCCCTTTTCCCAGCAGTCTAGGTGGGAGGGAAACGAGACCCGTAACATATCTCATGCAAATCACAACAGTGAAAAGGAACAGTGAGAACTAAAGGAAATCCACAGACAACCTAAACCTACCGTCAAACACTTTAGGTTTATTGTCAAACACACGCTAATGGGGTGTGGGAAAAAGGGGCTGAGCTGGACCCAAGGAAAGAAATAATAAATATCCCAAAACCCCTAAGCTAGTCTTACTGGGTAAAGAACAGCTATGTAACTAACCAATAAAATACAGTGGGTGGTCCGCCCAGTTCTAACCAGGGTATTTAGACAACGTTTTCCTACGGGTAATGTATGCCCAAGGTCGACTTGGCTGGTTATCTCCTTTTCCCACCAACCAACCAACAATAATACACCACAGCAGTACATTCTCACATGATAACAGACAATGTGAGATGTATCCACACAAACAAACTAAACTGTGGGGTATGAAAGAATATGTGGTCTTCAGCAAATCCAAAGAGAGGGAGAGAGAGAGCTTGTGAGAAAACAACTGACTGGGGTTTCAACTTCTTCGAGATAGGGGGCGCTCTTTTCATTTTTGGATAAAAAACGTTCCCGTTTTAAACAAGATATTTTGTCACAAAAAGATGCTCGACTATGCATGTAATTGACAGCGTTGGAAAGAAACAACTCTGACGTTTCCAAAACTGCAAAGATATTATCTGTGAGTGCCCCAGAATTAATGCTACAGGCGAAACCAAGATGAAATTTCATACAGGAAATGGTCCAGATTTTGAATGCCCTGTGTTCCAATGTCTCCTTATATGGCTGTGAATGCGCCAGGAATGAGCCTGCACCTTCTGTCGTTTCCCCAAGGTGTCTGCGGCAATGTGAATTATTGTAGGCATATCATTGGAAGATTGACCATAAGAGACTACATTTACCAGGTGTCCGCCCGGTGTCCTCCGTCGAAATTATTGCGTAATCTCCAGCTCCATGCGCGTTCCATTTTCTTCAGAGGAGAAAGTCAACTGCCACGAATGATTTATCATCGATAGATATGTGAAAAACACCTTGAGGATTGATTCTAAACAACGTTTGCCATGTTTCTGTCAATATTATGGAGTTAATTTGGAAAAAAGTTTGCGTTGTAATGACTTAATTTTTTTTTTTTCTTACACAAACGTAATGAACAAAACGGAGCGATTTGTCCTACACAAATAATCTTTTTGGAAAAACTGAACATTTGCTATCTAACTGAGAGTCTCGTTGAAAACATCTGAAGTTCTTCAAAGGTAAATGATTTTATTTGAATGCTTTTCTTGTTTTTGTGAAAATGTTGCATGCTGAATGCTAGGCTTAATGCTATGCTAGCTATCAATACTCTTACACAAATGCTTGTTTAGCTATGGTTCAAAAGCATATTTTGAAAATCTGAGATGACAGTGTTGTTAACAAAAGGCTAAGCTTGAGAGCTAATATATTTATTTAATTTCATTTGCGATTTTCATGAATAGTTAAAGTTGCGTTATGCTAATGAGCTTGCGGCGATGATTACACTCCTGGATACAGGTTTTTTTCGTAGCCAAACGTGATGAACAAAACGGAGCAATTTCTCCTACACAAATAATATTTTTTGAAAAACTGAACATTTGCTATCTAACTGAGAGTCTCCTCATTGAAAACATCTGAAGTTCTTCAAAGGTAAATTATTTTATTTGAATGCTTTTCTTGTTTTTGTGAAAATGTTGCATGCTGAATGCTAGGCTTAATGCTATGCTAGCTATCAATACTCTTACAGATATGCTTGTTTAGCTATGGTTCAAAAGCATATATTGAAAATCTGAGATGACAGTGTTGTTAGCAAAAGGCTAAGCTTGAGAGCTAATATATTTATTTAATTTAATTTGCGATTTTCATGAATAGTTAACGTTGCGTTATGGTAATGAGCTTGAGGCTATAAATAGGATCCCAATACAGGATTGCTCGTCGCAACAGGTTAAACCAAGGGAAAGGGAATGTGATTGGGTAATGGAAACAGGAGGAGGTGTTTCTTCAGACTGATGCGACTGATGACTTATAACTGCCACCTGTTACTTGGACAGGGGAGAAATACAAATATCCCCAGGATACCTGTATCCGTAACAGTAACAAAATGTGGAAAAAGTCACTGTATATAAGCAAAATAGAATAAAGATGATCATTAGCACTCACCTCAACTTAGCTAACATTTCCCCAGGTGAATTGTTACCAAATATCCAAACTGAGATTCAGTGAAAACAAACATTTGACATTGATTGATTTATCTAGACGAGTGCCCCAAGCAAAAACAACGCAATGACGCTTTCCTAATCAAAGCAGGGATGAAATAATAGGCTAATCTTGGTGACCACACACAACTATTACTTTAAATTAGTATAAAGGTTGGATATGACTTTGAGAGTTTCAGTATAAGCAAGAATTCAAATCAAATGTTATTTGTCACATGCGCTGACTACAACAGGTGTAGTAGACCTTACAGTGAAATGCTTACTTGCAAGCCATTAACCAACCATGTTGTTTTATTTATTTAAAAAATATATATATATATTTGGGTTTCGATACATGCGTTCAGTTGCATTACCCTAATTTATTCCAATATTTTCATAATTCAGTTGATCATAACTAAGGTGAGATTTCCTCTGCGCTTTTTCTAGGCCCAATGGATGTTTCCTCCTATCCTCACTCTTCTGCCGCCAGCCTTGGCCACATTGTTCTCAACACCAGTTTAAATCAATATAATTCAAGAAAACAGTTTTTTGTCGGGTTTGGGCTCATTTAATTTCTGTGATGTCGGACAAGGCCTGTGCTCGGGCTTCAGCTCACCGGGCTTGGGTCAGACAGGGATCTAATTTTTAGTTCTGATGAGAACTCTAAACTGCATTCGGGTCTCGTGTGAAGTCCGGCAGTGTCAATTATGTGTGTGCTTTGAATTTAAGGCGACTTTGTGTGAAGTAAATATGCTAGACTAAAGGCTTCCTTTGAACAACCTGTTTGGATAATGTGCAATAACATTTTTTGCCAATCTGCTGCTGGGCTTAGTGTGTATTTTTGGGAATTGCAATAGGGCTACATTGGGGGAAAATGTTGTAATTGTCCAGGTCTTGTCATTACATATTTTAGGAAAATGTGAAGAATGGTCCCCGAGACAGTCCCCGGAACCCGGTTACAATGGTTAATCCCTAGCTGCTACTGCTACTGCTACTGATGCTACTGTTGCTGCTACTTCTACTACTGCTGCTATTGTTGCTACTGCTGCTGCTACTTCTGCTACTGCTTCTGCTACTGCTTCTGCTGCTACTGCTGCTACTACCGCTACTACTGCTACTACTGCTACTGCTTCTGCTACTGCTGCTACTGCTGCTGTTACTGCTACTACTTATTCTACTGATGCTACTGGTACTACTTATTTTACTGCTGCTACTTCTTCTACTGCTGCTACTGCTGCTGTTACTGCTACTACTTATTCTACTGATGCTACTGCTACTACTTATTCTACTGCTGCTACTTCTTCTACTGCTGCTACTGCTAATTATACTGCTACTACTTCTTCTACTGCTAATACTTATTATACTGCTTCTACTTCTTCTACTGATGCTTCTGCTGCTGCTACTGCTACTACTTATTGAACTGCTGCTATTTCTTCTACTGATGCTACTGCTGCTGCTATTGCTACTGCTGCTACTATTGCTGCTACTATCTCTGCTACTGCTGCTACTGCTTTTACTTCTTCTACTGCTGCTACTGATTCTACTACTTATCCTACTTCTGCTACTGCTGATAGTGCTACTGTTACTACTGCTGCTATTGCTGCTACTTCTGCTACTGCTTCTCCTGCCTCTACTACTGCTACTGTTGCTACTTCTGCTAATGCTATCACTTCAGCTCCACCATAAGATTTCCTTTGCTTGGCCATTAGCGTTGTGTCAAAGTTCTACCTGCTACACAGAGTGTGTTGTTTTGAGAGCAGAGAGCAGTAGATGGAAGAGCATCTTTAGTATATTGTACCCTACTGTACCATATTAATCCACAATGCTTAAGTACAATAGCTTTGGTCTAAATTGTCGCAAGTACTCTTAAATTGTTGCTATGTAGTTGCACTAAGTGATCCTCAAATTTCGCATCTTGCTTTTGTGTAAATTGTGAACATAGTGACTGGAGCTAGCCAGCTAGAGTTTCTGCTAGCTAGGAGCTTCTTGACTTCTTGACATAAATCTTGCAATATGCAACTAAAGTCTACTTTATTTCAATTCACAAGATAGAATGAACGTACGCGTCAGCCGTGAAAAATGTAACCTCTGTGATTCTTGAGCTTGGACGCTGCCATTGGACATGATGCAACGCGAGCACAACAAGGCCAGTATTGCAGCTTTTATTGATTTCAAAGGAAGCATTCCATCAATGGCTTATGCTTGACGACAACGCCAGACGGACAATGGCAGTAATGTGGCAGGGCCCTAATGCTGCTGCCGGTGCTACTATTACTGATGCTACTAATGCTACTGCTGCTGCTGTGTGGGACGTCGGGACAAAGAGTGAGCAGGAATACAAATCTACAGAAATTAGGAAGCTGAGATGTTGACCTCCAAAGGGCAAAGACAGGTGAAGTCTTGAGTTGCCTACTTTACTTTACTGTACTATACTTCTCCATGTCATTTCCAAACGTGTCCAAGAGCATCTGGTTTAGTGACGAGAATCGTAATTCATCTTGGATTTTGCTCCTGTGATTGGTCTGCACCTGCTTTGTTGGGAACAGGAGTATTCCCACCCTAGCGGTCATGTCTCTCTTTCCAAAGCACTGGAGATGATGAAGATATAAGATACATCTTAATTAGAATGAATTAGAAGAGGCGAAAGCACTCCAGCGTGACTAGGCTAGAGACAGGGTCTGGTCACTGTGGGCCCTTCCACAGTTATTCCTCTTCTCATGAATGTGACACGTGATAAATTAAAAGCTGATTATTTCCTGGAGGGAGAAGCTAAGTGCTTGGCCCCCCAGTACCGATGCTGGCACTGATGGATGAAGCCTTAGCCTGCACTACAGACGTGTCTGTTCCCACTCTGTCTGTCCCCAGCAGAGAAAACACACAGCACCCTCCTGCCGCGACGGGCCTAAGAGCCTCCCTTATCAAGATGCCATCTCTTAATAATTAATTTTACTGAAAGCCTCAGCAGCACTTCACCGAAGGGATTTCATATTGTTTCATAAATGCACAAGAAACAAACTTGACTGCAGTGCCCAACTGCAACATAAGCCCGCAGTACCATGACTGACTAAACTTTATGGGTTCTTTGCTATCAGGCTAGAGGTGGGAATGTGTCTTATGTTTTGCAATCCACTGTTCCACTTCTCAACCATGCTACGATACAATATGCACCAAAGACTGCATGAAGGGCTTTGTAGTCACCCTGCCTCTCAGCCTGCCTGTGAGAAATGTCTCCCGCCCTCTCAGTCTTATTCATTTTAGAGAGCAGAGCAGTCCATGAGTGCAGTCAGAAAGATGGCAGAGATTTTCACATTACTGGCCCATCCTCATGTGTCAGGAGGCTTTTCCCCTTGGAAGGGCTACAGTCACAATTTGTCCTCTCTGATTGGGTCGGCAGTACGGAGAACAAAGGCGCTCAGCCTCACCATTCTGTCCTTTTGTGTCCCGTATGTCAGAAGTCCGCTGCACAAACAATACAGCAACTGCCAAGAACCGCAAAAGCCATTATCTGGAAGCAGAATTGCTGTCATTATCCTGGCCGCAATCATAACTCTAATTATAAAAAGTTGCTTTGTAAGCATGTAGATTACACAATATTAATTACCCATGCACAATGCGGCTAATGCATGTTCAAATGCCACTCGTCGTTGTCTCTTTCTCACAAAGCAGCCCAGGTTTCCCCTCTTGCCATGTGTAAAGCTATGCCAGGTCCCAGGGTGGTTCACTTTCCATAAAGCCCAAACTCAATCTCATAATTGGTTTCATGAATAACTTCCCAAACAATATCAATGAATCATCTTTAACACGTATCACCTGACATGAACCAATATGCCTGTTCTGTATGGTTCAAACTGATGAACTTCATCATATACTTGCTATCTCTCATTACTCAACCCTTGACTCTGCATCATCAATTGTAGTTAGTGATGTAGAATGAGGATTTTTCATCCAGGACCATCGTCTTGCTGAGACAAGTGGGGCCTTTCCTGGTCCCGGGACACTTTCTACAATTCCACCAACTAGATACCGAGTTAACCCTTTCATTGATATGAACATGCTCTTGATCCCTAAGCATTTGTATTTGTCACTATCCTAGCTTCCATGGGCAGACAAAGCACAGGAACAGGAATGGCAGCTATGGGCCTTGGGTTAGGGCATTTTTTTCCCTATACTACTCTGCTAAAGATAGGCTTAGCAACCAAAGCCTAGGGTAAGTCACTCGTCTTTTCAAGGGTAATGGAAATAGCCATTAGACACTCTATACCAATAACATCAAGCCTCCCACACAGACAATGAAAGCCAAGGTGTTTTTGCTTTCAGTGTTCTCCCCATTAGCCTTGACTGACACAGCAGACTGATATGCATTTGTAAGACATCAAAAGATTTCAACAGCCACACAAAATGATTTTCCTTCTCAGGCATAACAGCCCAAAGCATCAATCACCATAGCCCTGCACTTTACCAACCCACTCTGGCAAATTAAATCCCTGGGATAATATCTTCATCATGGCTGTATTTCTGCACTCTAACTGCACTCTGATACCATCGTCTCTCTGGGTGTGAAAAGGAGAGCGAGGTGCCTGCCAACTCAGCGAGACCTGAAACCACATGGCAATAAAAAGTGACATCAGAAATGGTAAAGTTAATAGTGTGTTTCAGATGCATTTTGTAGAGGACAGTGGGTTGTAGCCAGGCAGCGGCTTGTTCCTACTGTGAGTGACAGCAGTCTACATCCTTATTTATTATTCTTTTTAACCTTTATTTAAACAGCTTGGAAAATTCCAGAAAATTATGTCATGGCTTTGGAAGCATCTGATAGGCTAATTGACATCATGTGAGTTGATTGGAGGTGTACCTGTGGATGTATTGCAAGTCCTACCTTTAAACTCAGTGCCTCTTTGCTTGACATTATGGGAAAATCAAAAGAAATCAGCCAAGACCTCAGAAAAAGATTGTAGACCTCCACAAGTCTGGTTCATCCTTGGGAGCAATTTACAAATGCCTGAAGGTACCACGTTCATCTGTACAAACAATAATACACAAGTATAAACACCATGGGACCACGCATCTGTCATACCGCTCAGGAAGGAGATGCTTTCTGTCTCCTAGAGATGAACGCACTTTGGTGCGAAAAGTGCAAATCATTCCCAGAACAACAGCAAAGGACCTTGTGAAGATGCTCGAGGAAACAGGTACAAAAGTATCTATATCCACAGTAAAAGGAGTCCTACATCGACATAACCTGAAAGGCCGCTCAGCAAGGAAGAAGCCACTGCTCCAAAAACGGCATAAAAAAGCCAGACAAAGATCGTACTTTTTGGAAACATGTTCCCTGGTCTGATGAAACAAAAATTGAACTGTTTGGCCATAATGACCATTGTTATGTTTGGAGGAAAAAGGGGGAGGCTTGCAAGCTGAAGAACACCATCCCAACCGAGAAGCATGGCGGTGGCAGCATCATGTTGTGGGGATGCTTTGCTGCTGGAGGGACTGGTGCACTTCCCAAAATAGATGGACTCATAAGGAAGGAAAATGATGTGGATATATTGAAGCAACACCTCAAGACATCAGTCATGAAGTTAAAGCTTAGTCACAAACGGTCTTCCAAATGGACAATGACCCCAAGCAAACTTCCAAAGTTGTGGGAAAATAGCTTAAAGACAACACAGTTATTAGAGTGGCCATCACAAAGCTCTGACCTCAATCCCATAGAAAATGTATGGGCAGAACTGAAAAGGTGTGTGCGAGCAAGGAGACCTACAAACCTGACTCAGTTACACCAGCTTTGTCAGGAGGAATGGGGCAAAATTCACCCATTTTACTGCTTGTGGAAGGCTACCCACAATGTTTGACGCACGTTAAACTATTTAAAGGCAACGCTACCAAATACTAATTGAGTAAATGTAAACTTCTGACCCACTGGGAATGTGATGGGAATGTGATGAAAGAAATAAAAATGAAATAAATAGTTTTCTCAACTATTCTCTGCTATTATTCTGACATTTCACATTCTTAAAATAAACTGGTGATCCTAACTGACCTACTAGGATTGAATGTCAGGAATTGTGAAAAACTGAGTTGAAATGTATTTGGCTAATGTGTATGTGGACTTCCGACTTCAACTGTATTTGGTACCATTGGAAAGAAAATAATTAGAAGTTTGTAGAAATGTTAAAATAATGTAGGAGAATATAACATAATAGATATGGTAGGAGAAAATCCAAAGGATTTTTTTTTGTGATAGACCATGCTCTTTCATTGGCAAGTATAAGGGCATACTGGAAATAAGCTCCCAGGATGCAATTCCTATGGTTTCCACAGGGTGTCAGCAGTCTATATGTTCAAGATTTCAGGCTTGTAAAATTAATTTAAAAAATATCAGTTTTAGTGTTAGTGTTTGCTCGCTATGAAGACAGGACGCACCTGCTTAAATCGGTTTCCTATTGAACATACTTCCTTCCGTAAGAAATATTATAGTTTGATTACATTTTAGGGTATCTGAGGAGTAAATAGAAACATATTTTTACTTTTTGAAACAAATATTAGGGGTAGGTTTTCAGATTCCTTTCTCTGATTGTTGAATGAGTGGATTTTATCTAACAAAACGACACTACATGTCATAGCTGGGACCCTTTGGATGACAAACAGGCGAAGATTTTCAAAAAGTAAGTGAATATTTAATCACTGTTTGTGAATTTATGAAACCTGTGCCGGTGAAAAATATGAATAGGACGGGGCACCGTCCTCAAACAATCGCATGGCATGCTTTCGCTGTAATAACTGTAAATCGGACAGTGCAGTTAGATTAACAAGAATTTAAGCTTTCAACCAATATAAGACACTTATATCTACCTAAATGTTTCATATCCATAATATTCATGATTATTTATTTGAATTGCGCGCCCTCCAGTTTCACTGGAAATTGGTAGCCCTTGCCCTCAAAGGTTTTAACTAGGCAAGCCAGTTAAGAACAAATTCTTACAATGACAGCCTTGGGACAGTGGGTTAACTGCCTTGTTCAGGGGTAGGAAGATAGATTTGTTCCTTGTCAGCCCGGGGATTTGATCTAGCAACCTTTCAGTTACTGGCCCAATGCTCTAACCACTAGGCGCCCTGCTACCCTTTCGATCCATTTGACCCTGCACTTTCAGACATAAATACCACATTTTGGTATAATTTCTGCATGCTCACAGAAGCTCAGAACATCCATCTAAATTATACTGTATATACAGCAGTAATGATGTTATAGTGTTGTTGTGTCTTTGGCTATGCCGGATTAAGTGATATGACATGCTATTCTATAAAATAATTTATCCGTAATTAATATTACCTGATTGAGCTAATCATGTAAATGTAATTAACTAGAGAGTCGGGGCACCACAAAATAATATTTATAGAGCTGTTATCTTCCGCATTTAACATCTGCTAACCATGTGTATGTGACAAATAAAATAAAATTTGATTTGATTTGATTTAAAGATCTAGTAATATTTGACATCAATACATTCAATATTAATCGTCATCTTAGTTCAGTCTCATCTTAAAGTTGTAAATTCTTGGTTATCTGCACGAACCCTGGCTAACAAGTTGAACCAGCAATACAAAATTGGGTTTAATTATTTATTTACTAAATACCTAATCAATCACACAGAATTACACTACACATAATTAAATCATAACTTGATTACAAATTAGGTCATAAAGGAAAACGTCCCTAGCGGCCAGAACAGATACGACAGCTGGTTACACAAAAGAAAAGGGGCTGGGTTTGAGTGAAAGAGCGGGAAGACTGAGGAACAAAGGGAAGAAACTGTGCTATTGTAAATACAGTATCTTATGCATTCTAAATTACAGCCCATTTGGAAATGGAAAATGCAATAAATATTTACTCTGAGCTGCGCTTCGGTAGGTTGGTGGAAGATGGAAGGCCGTGTTGCCCAACCGAGTCCTTTGTCCTTTGAAGAATGTCTCTGCTGGTCAATTGGATACGTTGCTGTGTGGTAGACGGGATACTCTGTCTGTTCCTTCCTAACCTGCGTTTGCAGCGGCTGTTGGTAACTCAACGGCTAGGAGGTATCACTTCTGTAGTGAATAAGAGTTCAAAGTTCATACCATTCGCAACCAAAGCTCACGCTGATGTTGGCTTCGTTCTGTAGTTATTATCTGAACCATTCTGACATTGGACCGTCGTCCCCACATCCTCGGAACAGGAGGTTATATTCTCGTCAAGGCTTATATAGGAAGGGAGAGGAGGGCGTGTTTAAAATGTTTTATAGCACATGTCCCTACACAGGGGCTGGCCAATGATTGAGCAGAGCCCTACCCTATGAAAATCTAAATCTCACATTTTAGAAGCTAAAATCACATTTCATCCCATCACAAATCATTTCATATTCAAACATTTAAATTGAACAACAATTCCATGTGAATCCGATAACTCTGATGTGTAGACTTTCCACTGTAGAGTTTGTATCATCTTATCATTGGTGAGAATGTCTCAGATGACAACCGTACTGATATCATATTCATTAAGTATCACTGCATATGTTCAATTGGTCAGATTACCAGAATATAGTCCATTTCCCCCCACCTTCTGATGTTCCCAGAATCTCTATGTTAACCAAGGGGTTTCGCAAATGTAACATCAGTAGGGTAGAGAGATGAAAAACAGGGCAAGAGATATTTATGACTGTCATAAACCTACCCCCAGGCCAACGTCATGACAGTGTATTACTTTACTGATTTTGTTAGTTTGACAACAGTTAATCAATAATACACAATGTTTTGCTGTATTAGAATAATTCCATCAAGGACACTATGTAGATACTATTCCCTAGAATACACACGTTGATGTACTTTCCTATTACCTCTGTTTGAGAAGCATCTATCCCCACCACACCTGTCAGAGCCTGAAGCGAAATAAACATCGCAGAGAAACACACCGGCAGACTCAAAGGAGACATGGCTGGAGGCGTCCGCTAGGCAAACTGACCACCGCCACACTTCCTCCTGACATCTCATTGACTTTATTCTCCAGCTGATCCCCTTCATCTTCTATTCACACACTCTCTATGCACATGACGTGGATTATGTTCAATTACTTACCATTTGTCTGTTCGCCATGTTGTTTTCCAGTATAACAAAGGGAAGCCTTCTGGCTCCGTTCTGACTGAATAAAGTTTTGTTGGGTCAGAAAAGTAATTCTCAATCATAGTTCACACAGCACAGTGATGTTGAGTCTTATATATAATGGTTCCTCTACTATGGAGGTATCTACATATAACAGGTTCTCTGTTCTACCTACAACATAGGCCTTTACTACTTTATGACCACTCTATTACCAACTGGGGACAATTATATAATATAAGCCATTTAGCAGCCTCTTTTATCCAATGATACTTTCAGTCATGCATGCATACATTTTATTTACAGGTGGTCCCAGGAATTGAACCCACGATCATGACATTGCAAGCGCCATGCTCTACCAACTATGCTACAAAGGACCAATATTCAACACACCTGACCTACTGTAACTTCATGCTCCAGAAAATAAGCACACAGCACATCTGTGACATGGAACACATCACGTATTACCAACAGCCACCACCATACACACAGCAGGAAATGTCAACCAGCATGTGCTCTTCATCCCGTCTCCCTGGTGACGGACAGGTGCAGTGGTGCTGAACATACCTATGTGCTTCCACAGCCTTCTCTCTGCCATGTTGATCTGTGTTCCGACTGGATAGCAGAGCACATCATCTCTCCATGAGGGTTCCATCACATGTCCCTGATCTAGACAGATACACATCACATACAGGAGCAGGCGCCGGTGCTGCGCTATATCTCCAATTACAGCTGTCACACACACTGCAATTAACCAGAGTGACTGATTTGAGCTTTTGTAAAATGTATTCATATTATCCAGATAAAAAATATGCAAAAATAAGCGTCTATTAATCTAATTAGCTAGCGTGGCACACAAGCTTATTTAAAGTTAATACATGATGATACCCCAAAATCCGGAGATTACAAAGCTCCTAGGTTCGCTAGTTAATTAGAGTACAGGCAGAGGAGGAGGATTCACCAATTAGGACACAGGGTCAAAACCGGGATGTGTGCATCCAAGTGAACTAACACTTTTGCTTTGTCCCCTTGGGGTGTGTGTTTGTGTGTGTGTGTGTGTGTGTGTGTGTGTGTGTGTGTGTGTGTGTGTGTGTGTGTGTGTGTGTGTGTGTGTGTGTGTGTGTGTGTGTGTGTGTGTGTGTGTGTTTCATACCACTATATACATCTTGTTCCCTTTATAAACTCCCATTTACTTTCTCTTTTCTCTTCATGTTGGGTAGAATGACACAATTGTGCTTGGCAAGTTAAATTGGTAATTACAGAGCCTGTCATCCTTATTCCCTATCTACATTATTTGTTTTATACAACGTTGGGACATTTCCTGATTCATGCCTCTGTGTTTATCTGAGTGCGGCAGGCAAACAATGGGGATGCTGAACTGAATATTCATTGTGTTGCAGTGAGGAGAACTTTCACACTTGACAAAATGTCATTTCCACTCACACTCTGCATAGTGGACATTATCAACTGGATTATTACAGTACAGTAGCAGGGAGGGTGATTGTGCTGGCAGGGAGTAGTTCATGTGTTGTCATCATTTACATTTGCTCTTATTTAGCAGATGCTCTTATCCAGAGCAACTTACAGAAATTAATGCATACATTTTTGTACTGGTCCCCAGTGGGAATTGAACCCACAACCCTGGTGTTGTATGTGTCTCGCTCTACCAAATGCGCAACACTGGAACCTTTGCGGTTAAATTAGAGACTGCAGCCCGTGGCCTTCTGAGACACTGCCCTTGTTACTGTCTCCTCCTGACCCCCTGAGTATTAGATACACACTCAAACTACCCCACTAGCTACAAAAGGAAGGAATCCCACATGTGATGGGATTCCGACTGGCCTGACCTTCCTCACTGGGTCTGTACGCATCAGATGGTGTGACCTGAGTAAATGACGTCTGAACCTGGTTGGTTTCCCATCATCTTCAGTAACCCGAGAGCAGGCGGGTGTGGGCTGAGAGACGTCGGGAGGTTAGGTGGGAAAGGGTATGGTGGACTAGGAGGAGCAGGGGGTGGAGGGGGCCGGGGTGGGTGTGGGCTGAGAGACGTTGGGAGGTTAGGTGGGAAAGGGTATGGTGGACTAGGAGGAGCAGGGGGTGGAGGGGGCCGGGGTGGGTGTGGGCTGAGAGACGTCGGGAGGTTAGGTGGGAAAGGGTATGGTGGACTAGGAGGAGCAGGGGGTAGAGGGGGCCGGGGTGGGTGTGGGCTGAGAGACGTCGGGAGGTTAGGTGGGAAAGGGTATGGTGGACTAGGAGGAGCAGAGGGTGGAGGGGGCCGGGGTGGGTGTGGGCTGAGAGACGTCGGGAGGTTAGGTGGGAAAGGGTATGGTGGACTAGGAGGAGCAGGGGGTAGAGGGGGCCGGGGTGGGTGTGGGCTGAGAGACGTCGGGAGGTTAGGTGGGAAAGGGTATGGTGGACTAGGAGGAGCAGGGGGTGGAGGGGGCCGGGGTGGGTGTGGGCTGAGAGACGTCGGGAGGTTAGGTGGGAAAGGGTATGGTGGACTAGGAGGAGCAGGGGGTGGAGGGGGCCGGGGTGGGTGTGGGCTGAGAGACGTCGGGAGGTTAGGTGGGAAAGGGTATGGTGGACTAGGAGGAGCAGGGGGTGGAGGGGGCCGGGGTGGGTGTGGGCTGAGAGACGTCGGGAGGCTAGGTGGGAAAGGTTATGGTGGACTAGGAGGAGCAGGGGGTGGAGGGGGCAGGGGTGGGGTCTAAGGTCAGGTGGCCCGGAGGTCCCTCTCCCTCCTCCTCTCCCTTTGTGACCACCGGCAGTACATTATACATTCTCAGGGAAGTGCAGGCCTGCTTGCCATGGAAATAGATGCAAATGGAATACAACTCTACAGTAAGAGATTTGGTGAACACTACACTAGATAAAAAATATTCCAAGTACCCTTGAAAATAACTGTAATTAAAAATGAATATGTTTTGTATTCAATCTAGAGGAGCTTTATAGTGAACTCGACTTCAACCATGAATTCAACAAGATTCTATCCCTTCACAACACTTATGCATAGTCCCAAGTCCCGATCATATCAACACTAGTAACCCAAATGTACCTAATACACAAGAGGTTGGTGGCACCATAATTGGGGAGGACGGGCTGGAGCGGAAACAGTGGAATGGTATCACATGGTTTGGTGTAATATAATATAATATATAATAATAATATAATATAATAATATATGCCAATATATGCCATTTAGCAGACGCTTTTATCCAAAGCGACTTACAGTCATGTGTGCATACATTCTACGTATGGGTGGTTCCGGGGATCGAACCCACTAGCCTGGCGTTACAAGCGCCATGCTCTACCAACTGAGCTACAGAAGGACCACCTCATTCCATTTACTCCATTCCTGCCATTATTATGAGTCGTCTTCCTCTCAGCAGGCTCCACTGGCCTTACACATATTGTAATTCCAGATTGAATAGCTAACGTATATGGAATAGATTCATTAAATGAATAAATGAGATCAATTCTAAAAGATAAAACACCTATGTGCAACAGTAATTACAGGGTATGGAGTGGCCTTCGATCATTTCAGTTTTTTTTGTCATCCTTAAAAGCTTTTCAGACTGGGTCCAGATAGGCACCGGTGCCATGATACCAAAACGCCCAGTTGTGACCGTGGTCATGTCCTTGTGGGTAAAATCCCTTAACAGAACAATAAAAAAGAGAGGAAGGAGAGTCAATCTGCAGTGCTAGTGGCACACTGCAGAATACACCTCAATAGGGAGTGGTCGTTTTCTCTGGCTATCTTCAAAACACTTTCCTAACCTTAATCAAATAGATGATCTTTTCCTTGGGAAACAGGGTTTATGTGCAAGTGTTCATTTTCAGACACTGTTGATGAAAAGATAAATCTGAATCTGAGAGGATACAGGTTCTTACTGTAACTAAATATAGATATGTTACATACAGAGCACTGAACTGTTGTGTGGGAAGGTGAAGGATTTATTTCATGGAATCTTTTCATCACTTTTTCTGACAGCCATTACTAATCAAAAATAAATATGACTATAAATACTTTAAGATGTCCCAATAATAAACAACTTATTACGAATTGATGCATTGCACCATATTTTTTTTAATACATTGTAAATAAAAACACGACTTCTAATCAATGCACTTTCATATCTAATTTAAAAGTCTCCTGAGGCGCAGCATTGCAATTCTAAAACATTAAATGAATCATCCTGGAGGACATATCCATTGACTTTTGATGATTTATAAAGAAAGTTATTTCTCCAAAATAAGGTTGCTGGAGGGAAGAGAAAAGAGAATGGTGTCATTTAAGGATTAAAAGAAAGGGACAACGGCGAGTGGCATTGTTGAGGACAGATCAGATGAGGGGTAAAATAGGTCCTTCACTTGGGTGCAAAAAGCCCCCCGAAACAAGGAACAGTCATTTGGGCCAATCTCTCAGAGGGATTGTATGTTTGACAGGAGTGAATGTATTCGAGAGGTTACTACTCCAAACAGATGATCACTTCCTGCTGTTCCATTTAGGTCATACAGACCCAAAAGACTGAAAGAAAGAGAGAGATGGGAATCAATCAATACAGTGTGTTGAAAAAGTGTGTGTGAGCCTCCACAGACTATGTGTGTGTGTGTGTGTGTGTGTGTGTGTGTGTGTGTGTGTGTGTGTGTGTGTGTGTGTGTGTGTGTGTGTGTGTGTGTGTGTGTGTGTGTGTGTGTGTGTGTGTGTGTGTGTGTGTGTGTGTGTGTGTGTGTGTGTGTGTGTGTGTGTGGTTGACGCCACTTTTGTGGAAGCAAAAAAAAAATGATGTTGGGAGAAAATGGACAAGAAATTGCCTCTAGGCACACTTGATTGATACTCAATGGCGCATGCACACACAGAGACAGACAGACAGACAGACAGACAGACAGACAGACAGACAGACAGACAGACAGACAGACAGACAGACAGACAGACAGACAGACAGACAGACAGACAGACAGACAGACAAAGGGCATTCCTGTCTCCTGCCCTTCATGTAAATAGATGGCTCTGCCTGATGATCCTGACTCTACATCAAAATAAGTAGAGAGGCCCAGAGGAGCTCTGTGGAGAATAGGAGAGGAGAGCTGCCTGGGAGGAAAAGAGATGAGAGAGGTGAGAGTTGCCTGGGAGGAAACTAGAAGAGAGAACAGAGGTTGGGAGGAGAGAGCTGCCTGGGAGGATATATGAGTAGAGAGGAGATGAGAGAGCTGCCTGGGAGGAGAGATGAGTAGAGAGGAGAGGGGATAGCTGCCTGGAAGGAGAGGAAAGAGCAGCCTGGGAGGAGAGGAGAGAGCTGCCTGGGAGGAGAGGAGAGAGCTGCCTGGAAGGAGAGGAGAGAGCTGCCTGGAAAGAGAGGAGAGAGCTGCCTCGGAGGAGAGGAGAGAGCTGCCTGGAAGGAGATGAGAGAGCTGCCTGGAAGGAGAGGAGAGAGCTGCCTGGGAGGAGAGGAGGGAGCTGCCTGGAAGGATAGGAGGGAGCTGCCTGGGAGGATAGGAGGGAGCTGACTGGGAGGAGAGGAGAGAGCTGCCTGAGTAGAGAGGAGAGGAGATAGCTGCCTGGAAGGAGAGGAGAACTACACCGGCACACTCATTCGTCATAGGTCCATACATAGATGGAGGCCAGCCCCAGCCCTCACAACACCCTGCACTGTTATTTGGATATTAGATTAAAGGAACTAATACAGTGCATCAGGAAATACTGAAAATATCAAAGGAAAAGAAAAAGCACATGGGGTTGAGGTTAAGGTGATGGATTGACGGGGGGGTGTTGCTTCTCTTATTCTGTGTTGGCCAGGGTGGGCCGAGGTTAGTAATGACCTTCCTGCCGGCAGCTGAACTTTGACCTCATGTGTCAGGTGAAGGTGAGTGGAACAGGTCACGTCTGAGAGCTGGAGGGGGGACAAACAAAGAGGCATGGCTCGGGCTAGGGCGGGCTAGAGCGTCAGCGTGTGATCTTTCACTCTGTCACCCCATGGCAGGCAGGTGGCTGAGTGTGTTTACGGAGCTGTCAGTCACACAGCCAGGCAGACCAGCCTCTCCCTGGGGAGCTGGGCCACCACGATGGGAAAACAATAGCCTCCTCTGTCAGAGCTCTGTGGGACAGGGCCCTGACAGATACCACAGGGTATTAGAGCCAGCCTCCTGGACCGCCCTGTCCTGTCACACACTTAAACACAGCCAGAATGGACACACAAGCAGGACAGCGGAGTAAAAACACCACATCGCCATTGATTATTTCCAGTGGTGTAAAGTAGTTAAGTAAAAATACTTTAGAGTACTACTGAAGTCGTTTTTGGGGTATCTGTACTTCAATTTACTATTTATATTTTTGGCAACTTTCACTTTTACTTCACTACATTCCTAAAGAAAATTATGTACTTTTTACTCCATAAATTTTTCCTGACACCCAAAAGTACTTGTTACATCTTGACAGGAAAATGGTCCAATTCACTCACTTATCAAGAACATCACTGATCATCCCTATTGCCTCTGATCTGGTGGCCTCACTAAACACGAATGCTGCACTTGTAAATGATGAGTGTTGGAGTGTGCCCCTGGCTATCCGTAAATAAATAAAAAATATTTTAAAAATGGTGCCATCTGGTTTGCTTAATATGAGGAATTTGAATTGGTTTATACTTTTACTTTTGATACTTAAGTACATTTTAGCAATTCCATTTACTTTTGATATGTAAAGGTATTTAAAACCAAATACTTTTAGACTTTCACTCAAGTAGTATTTTATTGTCATTTTCTATTAAGTTATCTTTACATTTATTCAAGAATGACAATTGAGTACTTTTTCCTCCACTGCTCATTTCTGCCTGTTCGGCGTGAGGTCCTGAAGTAGTAGTCTGATGAGAAAATCTATACACATTCACCGTGCTATGGTGGTTTTCTGTCTCCTGACGCAAACCGCGTGACAACAGGCTTTTATCTATCTCTCCCTGGCATTGGCCTATATTACTATACAGAGATGGCACTGTCTAACATACAGCTACTTTATAAATGAGCTATAGCCAGTGGTGATCAGCAGACTAGAGATGAAAACCACTGCTTAGTCAGTAAAACCAGATGTTAAATCAGGCTGGGTGGCCGTTAAAGAGGGTGAAAGATAGCCTGGTAGTGCTTGCCGTCATTAGTATGCTCAGAAATCATGAGGCAGCATCTGTTTTGTGCACATTTGCCCACATCAATCCTCAAAGCCATGCAGCCTGGGGGAGCCACCCCGAGGAGGGCTATACCCCGGTCCCTCACCATGAATAACAATCTCTATCTCCAGGTAATTAGAGAGGCAACCGTCATCCACCAGCCAGGCCATACTGAACCATCACCAACACACGCATCCATCGCACGGAGCACGTGGACGCACACCAGCCGATGTGGGTCTAGTCTCACACTGTAACCAGGTCTTTATATCCTTTCTATTACATAGACTCATCTACAGTACGCATGGCTTGTAGCTCTATATACTGTTTTTGGAGGTCTGTTGTACTTGCCTTGCACCTTTAGTGCTTTTGTCCTTGCCTTTGTCTCTGCTGGACGCCTGCCCCCAGGCCACCTCACTGTTGACCTGATCACTGCTACAGCCTCCAGCTGATCCCTCGTCCCCAGACAGACAGACAGACAGACAGAGAGACACAGACAGACAGGCAGGCAGACACACATTTTGACTTCTGCATCAGATCTGGTTAATAGAATAGGTCTAAAATATAACACTGTAAGCACCCCCTGCATCTGAGAAGAATGGACAAATTCTGTCGAGAGTCCACTGGTTCTCAATCCTGGTCCTGGGGACATGTTTGTTTTTGCCCTAGCACTGCACACCTGATTCCAATCATCAGAGCCTTTTGATGAGTTGATCATTTGAATCAGCCGTGTAGTGCTAGGGCAAAAACTAAAATGTGCACCCATCTGGGTTCCCAGGACCAGGATTGAGAACCAGTGAACTCTAGACGACATTGTGTACTCTTCCTAATCCAGTTTGGAGCTAGGTATTGACATCAGACAAGCAGCCACAAGCAGCCACTGCTGACCAGGGACCATATCCTCCTCTGTGTTGGAGGATATCTGGCGAGACAAACATTTACCCACCAAACACAAAGAACAATGCAAACACGGAAGTGTCCATATTGGAAATAGTGAATCCTAGTCAATATGGACGACACAAATGTGAACTTGATGTGACTGTCTCTCTTTGGTTGTTCTTGGTGGATTACTTATGTATTCAAATCACTATGCTTGTTTTATCAGACTGCTTTGCCGGTGATATTCACCCAGGTATGTGGGAGCTTGTGTCAAGGCTGAAGATTGAGAGTGTGTCTCATCCCATCTCCTTTGTCGTGTTATTGTGTGAGAGTCTTTCCCTCTGCACACGGATAAGTAGAGTAGAGCAGGGGTGAGCTAGTGGTGAGCCACCAGCTCTTTGAGAGAGAGGAATGAGGAGAGGGATGAGGAGGAGGAAGAGGAGGAGGATGAGGAAGAGAAGGAAGAAGAGGGTGCTGAGGCAGGAGAGGATGAAGGGCAGGGAAGTCCTCTCCAGGGAGAGATATGGTTCTTTCTGCCACAGAGCAGCCTCAGCCCCTCGCTTCACCCAGTTCCAGGCCGCAGGAAGGACAGTCCCGACTTAAAAGCCTGTATTTAAAAGTGCCGGGCAGGGATGAAAAATACCCCAATTACAGCCCAGCACCCCCGCAGAGACACAAGCTGTTTCATGACATTAAAACCTGCTAAATTATGCAGCACCTTGCCGCTTGTAGAAACACAAAATGATAGAGCAAAGATATTTCTCCAAATGCTGGATGTGTTTAGAAAACAGGTGCTGACACAGGAGGTTTCGTCAGTGTGAAATGACACTGTGTGGTATGAAGACAGGCAGCGGTGGAGGGGACAGGATGAGAGCTTCTCACTCTAAACCGGAACACATGCTGCAGACGGATACACTTTATTACATGTGTTTACTAACCACTTTACCCTGAAACAAATGACTGTAATGACAAAATAATTCAAAGGTGGAAAAAGCTTCAATAACATCCCATATATCAGTACCACCCTGAAGCAGTGATTGAGATCATCAGCAAATAGCTCTGTAATGGTACATTAGATCGATGTCTGTGAAATGAAGAGATTACTAGAAGTAGTATGACTGTGTGTGCCGGTGGTTGACAATGAACCGAACACAGTCACAGAGGGAGTAGCATAGAGAGAGCTGGCTGCTGCAAAACAATGAAGATGTGTAACAGAGAGAGGCTGACACACACAATCATACACACACACACACACACACACACACACACACACACACACACACACACACACACACACACACACACACACACACACACACACACACACACACACACACACACACACACACACACACACACACACACACACACACACACACACACACACACAGTGTTATGTTTTAGCAAACTTAAGGTGTTTACACTGTATTAATCTTCATGCAGTGCTGCTAGCGGATTTTCTCGAGGACTGAATTTCTCTTTGAGAACTAGCAAAGAGATGCCTTCATCCAAGCCTCTGATCACCTCCTCCATTTCATTCACCCTCTTACCTCACTCCTCCATCATCCTCTCTCCTGGCCTCTGATCACCTCCTCCATTTCATTCACCCTCTTACCTCACTCCTCCATCATCCTCTCTCCTGGCCTCTGATCACCCCCTTCATTTCATTCACCCTCTTACCTCACTCCTCCATCATCCTCTCTCCTGGCCTCTGATCACCCCCTTCATTTCATTCACCCTCTTACCTCCTCCATCATCCTCTCTCCTGGCCTCTGATCACCTCCTCCATTTCATTCACCCTCTTACCTCACTCCTCCATCATCCTCTCTCCTGGCGTCTGATCACCTCCATTTCATTCACCCTCTTACCTCACTCCTCCATCATCCTCTCTCCTGGCCTCTGATCACCCCCTTCATTTCATTCACCCTCTTACCTCACTCTTCCATCATCCTCTCTTCTCTTTTTCAGCCAATTATTCATCCAGTTCTCTTCTTCAGTCACTATCAGTCCTTAATCTTCTGCAGGAGTGGTCTCATTAAAAATATATTGTATTCTTCATCACTTTGTTAAGAATTCAGTACAGTGACTAAAGCAGTACAAGACTAAAGCTTTGATTTCAAAAGGAAACCACAATGATCTCAAAACGTGATGAAGAAAAGCCGGTTGGATTTAACAACACTCTGATAAAAACGTGGGGGGGTTTCACCAGACCCCTCTTCGTAAATCCACCCTCCATATAGCTAGAATTGTTGAATATGGCTTTCCATAATTTTTTTCTAGTTTAAGGTAGAGCAAAGTTCTTCATAACAACACATAACAGCATGGCTGCCACCTGCTGTGCAGATGTGTCCGACCAGACCATTCACCCCGGTCCTACTATTCTTGCTCCAGATCTGACTAATTGACTCGCCACAAAGGTTGACATGAAGACAGACATGGCATACATAGGGTATTATATAGAAGCAATGAGACCTGCCACCAGCCCCCAGTACTGGACTCCCTGCAGGAGAGGGTCAGGGGGGTCAAAGTGAACAGGGTCTCCCTCATGTCAGGCCCACAGCCTCAGGGGCACTATGGTGATGAGCCATGGAGGACAGGAGACGAAAGGTTTTCAATCAGACAGACCACCTCAGAGGACACATCATCATCAAGTTCCTATCACAGCAGTACAGCCTTGCAATGAAAAAACAGAATGATAAATAAATCGGCAGCAGCCTTCAGGCCATTCAAACATCTGGACAGTCATTTGAGGATGAGGAACAATATTCACTTCCCCCATTGTTTCCCCACCTGCACCTGTTGATACAATTTTTTTTTAGGAAAGATGCCGGTGCAGTTTGAGGTATAGTTTTACCAATTCAAGAAATAGAGCATTAACTTCAGGCAATACAATGTTCAATACCAAGTTCCTTCCACACAGATAGAAGACAAATTATACAGCAACTTTGTAAAGGCAATGTCTCAACGACAGCTGAAGCTGTAATTGTATGCACCAAACCTTGAATACCTTTCACAGAATCTTTACGGGCAAAGCTCTCATTGTTGTTGGTTTTGCCCAATGAATTCGATATCTAAATCTTTTTAGCTGCTCCTCTTTTCCAAATATCACTAATCCTGCCAGATGAAATCTGCTGATGTTCTCCTTTGGCTGCCACACGCCTACATTCCTAGTCGGCCTGATAAGTCTTAGATTTACCATTGAGGTATATCTGGTCTGCCTCTCTGGATCATAGAGATGTACCCAGGCAATGAGCGATACAGCCAGGGCTTCACTGTGGGCACACCCACCAGCCGTGTCCAACAATCACACATACGCTTTGCAAGAGAGTAATGTGAGTTTCATTCTCCTCATATCTCTCTCTCTCCCTCTAGCTTCCATCGTGTATCTCTGCTCGTGTTTTGTGACCATTCAGCTCCATTGTGATCCAATATGTTCTGGTTGGAACATCAACAGATTGGGCCTAGAAGCCTGCAGTGGACACAGCCAAGCCACATTGACAGACAGGGCAGAGTAAGAAGACTACACCTGAGAAATATCCTCAGGACAACTAATCTGGCAGCAAATATTTTCACTGACAATAAAATAAGCGGGAGAACAGAAGACTCACATCAATCAATAATGTAATGGAATTATAATTTCTGTGCAACATAGGCTCTCAGTGTTCACACCTCTCATAAAACCATTACAAAAACAGAGAAGCCCTCTCCATTGCAAAAACCCTAATCGCGTTATTTTGCCATAAATAATGCATACTCAGACATTATTGGAATTCAATGAGATTCACATGTAGCGGGATGGATATTCCATCACCTTGGTGAGAGCTCTACACCTCACAGCCCGGCAGGCAATAAACATGAGTCAATTCTATAATCAGATTGATGTCTCGTACTTTTTACAGCATATTAAAATGTATAAATATATTCTATTGACTTGGGTCTTTGATAAAACTTTACTTTCCAGTGTAAAATGTGTCTGCACTTCAGAGCTTAATAGCTATTAAGAAATATGTTTTCAGAAAACGTATTGTAATAGTCTCTAGATAGATGGGTTGCCTACGACAACGTAACCAATGTTTCTAGTGCTGTTGACCAAAAAACGATGACTTTTGTTAGTTGTTGTTTTCAGCAAATGAGGGTGAGGGACGTGCAATTCATGGATCACCAGTAAAGGCAACAGAAAAGTAGGAGTTTACAGGCTAGTGCTCACAGTCCAGTGGAGAAGGTCATAGCAGCACAGAGAAGGAGGAAGGAGAAAGTGGAGACAGACTGATGGGAAATCAGGATATGGTTGTTCAGGTCTGTAGAAGGCGTGTTTGGATTCGTCAGGAAAGTGTCTCCAAAATGCTGAACTCATTGAAGTGAGTAACATATTCCTCTAGATCACACCAGAGCTTGATTGCATGAGGAAGCAGAGCAAGGGTAAAAACTGTGATTTCACAGCAGACTGACTGGTCCACCTGACCACAGAAATCCCTGCAGCCGTGTTTGAATCCTAATCCAGAAGGAATTCAGCCGATGGGATTAGTAGTGGTCACACTTTGGGGGTCTCAGAGCAGAAGATTCTAAAAGTTTGGCACAAACATGAGACCTCAAATCAAATCAAATTTGATTTGTCACATACGCCAAATACAAGAGGTGTAGACCTTAGCGTGAAATGCTTACTTACAAGCCCTTAACCAACAATGTAGTTTGAGAAGTAGAGTTAACAAAATATTTAGTAAATAAACTAAAGTAAAAAAATATATAAAAAGTAAAAACAATAAAATAACAATAACGAGGCTATACTGTATACACAGGGTCCCGGTACCAAGTCAATGTGTGGGGGTACAGGTTAGTCAATGTCATTTTTACATGTAGGTAGGGGTAAAGTGACTATGCATAGATAATAAACAGCGAGTAGCAGCAGTGTAAAAATGTAAATGAAAATAGTCCGGGTGGCCATTTGATTAATTGTTCAGCAGTCTTATGGTTTGGGGGTAGGAACTGTTAAGGAGCCTTTTGGACCTAGACTTGGTGCTCCAGCACCGCTTGCCGTGTGGTAGCAGAGAGAACAGTCTATGACTTGGGTGACTGGAGTCCTTATGGTCGGATGCCGAGCAGTTACCATACCAGGCGGTAATGGAACTGGTCAGGGTGCTCTCAATGGTGCAGCTGTAGATCCTTTTTAGGATCTGGGGACCCATTCCACATCTTTTCAGTCTATTGAGAGGGGAAAGGAGTTGTCGTGCCCTCTTCTAGTCAATGAAGAGCATTCTCACGTACAATTGATGTCGGAATGTTAAATTACACCTTGGCCAAATACATTTAAACTCAATTTTTCACAATTCCTGACATTTAATCTCAGTAAAAATTCCCTGTCTTAGGTCAGTTAGGATCACCACTTTATTTTAAGAATGTGAAATGTCAGAATAATGGTAGAGAGAATGATTTATTTCAGCTTTTATTTCTGTCATCACATTCCCAGTGGGTCAGAAGTTTACATACACTCAATTAGTATTTGGTAGCATTGACTTTAAAGTGTTTAACTTGGGTAAAACATTTTGAGTAGCCTTCCACAAGCTTCCCACAATAAATTGGGTGAATTTTGGCCCATTCCTCCTGACAGAGCTGGTGTAACTGAGTCAGGTTTGTAGGCCTCCTTGCTCGCACACGCTTTTTCAGTTCTGCCCACAAATGTTCTATAGGATTGAGGTCAGGGCTTTGTGATGGCCACTTCAATACCTTGACTTTGTTATCCTTAAGCCATTTTGCCACAACTTTGGAAGTTTGCTTGGGGTCATTGTACATTTGGAAGACCCATTTGCGACAAAGCTTAAGCTTCCTGACTGATGTCTTGAGATATTGCTTCATAATATCCATATAAATTTTCTTCCTCGTGAGGCCATCTATTTTGTGAAGTGCACCAGTCCGTCCTGCAGCAAAGCAACCCACAACATGATGCTGCCACCCCCCTGCTTCACGGTTGGGATGGTGTTCTTCGGCTTGCAAGCATCCCGCTTTTTCCTCCAAACATAAATACACCTCTAAATACACCTCTGCTGTCTTCAACCAGGATCCCAGCGATCATTGCCTCATTGCCTGAGTGTGTGATGGGTCCACTGTCAAATGACCACTCCTCATCACTGTCAAACACTCCCTAAAACACATCTGCGATCAGGCCTTTCTAATTGACCTGGCCCGGGTATCCTGGAAGGATATTGACCTCATCCTGTCAATAGAGGATGCCTGGTTGCTCTTGAAAAGTGCTTTCCACTCCATCTTAAATAAGCATGCCCCGTTCAAAAAAATGCAGAACTAAGAACAGATATAGCCCTATGTTCACCCCAGACTTGACTGTCCTTGACCAGGACAAAAACCCCTGTGGCGTTCTGCATTAGCATCGAACAGCCCTCGCGATATGCAACTTTTCAGTGAAGTCAGGAACCAATATACTCAGTCAGTTAGGAAAGCTAAGGCTAGCTTTTTCAAACAGAAATTTGCATCCTGTAGCACTAATTCCAAAATATTTTGGGACACTAAATTCCATGGAGAATAAGAGCAGCTCCTGCCAGCTGCCAACTGCACTGGGGATAGGAAACATTGTCACCACGATAAATCTACGATAATTGATCATTTCAATAACCATTTTACTATGGCTGGCCATGCTTTCCACCTGGTTACCCCTACCCCGGCCAACATACCCTTGTAGCAACTTCCCAAGACCCCCCCACTTCACATTCACCCAAATCAAAGACAGCTAAACCAAATCTGGATCTCTACAAATCAGATGGGCTAGACAATCTGGACCCTCTCTTTCTAAAATGATCTGCTGAAATTGTTGCAACCCCTATTACTAGCCTGTTCAATCTCTCTTTTGTATTGTCTGAGATAAGATTGGAAACCTCCCTCTTCAAAGGGGGAGACACTCTAGACCAGACATGGGCAAACTACGGACCGCGGGCCACATACGGCCCGTTAGGCTTTTTAATCCGGCCCGCCGAACTTGTCCAAATTATAGTAAAAACCTCCTTTTTTCCCCTTTCCCTGCAATGCCCACGTTTCCCCAATAGATGGCGCACTCAAAACACATTGACCGTTGTTGGAGTGGCGCGTATTTCTCTTTATTTCACTTTAATTTTCACTTCGTTTCACGTCACCATTAAGCCCTTCTGTTAAAATGAGCGGACCAAAGAGAAGGAAAGTGGACAGCGAATGCCGAGTGTTTAATAAGGAGTGGACAACAAAATACTTCTTCACTGAAGTCCGATCAACGGCTGTATGTCTGATATGCCAAGAAGCTGTTGCGGTTTTCAAAGAGTACAATATCAGCCGTCACTTTGCCACGAAGCATGCAACCTATGCTAGCAAGCAGTCAACACAAGAACGGGCGGCTACTGCTCAGAGGTTGGCAGCTAATTTACAGAGTCAACAGAACTTGACTCAACAAAAGCCCATCACAGATCCAAGTTAACTGACCAACACCTCAGATCTGTCCTGAGAATTGCCACAACAAAACTAACTCCAGACTTTGATGCACTGGCAAAAAAGGGAGACCAACAACACTGTTCCCACTGAAATTGTGAGTTTTTCTGCTGTGTTATGAAAAAATGCATATGGAAAGTTTGGAAGTGCGTCTTTTAATTAAGAGCAATGCGCATTTACGCACAGCAGCGGTACAGTAGCTTAATTAACACACCGCACATCGCTCTTAATTTAAATTTACATTTTCAGCTGCAGGTAGGATATTTAATACAGCCTATGTCTGTGTGCTTGGCAACGATACATGTGTACTGTTTGCGCGTGAAGGCGAGGGCGTCCGTGGCGAGTTTGTAGAGCGCGCGGTCAGGACAATCCATCCATGATTTTGCGGAGTTTAACACAAGTAGATATTATTGAGCTTGAGTATTTCGTTGTGTAATAATATGTTTTGAATGTTGAAAGTGATTCCATTTTTCAATAAATGTTGATTTCTTTAACTGTGCACCTTCGATTGAAACTTAATAAAAACAGACGCAGTCTTGATAAATCACAGTGCGTATGTTATTTTAATCTATTTACATTTCCTCCTCCCAGTATCTGCGAAATAGTATGTAAATGCCATATCTTGCATATTCCTTGAGACAAATTTATTATCTGATAAGGGCTATTTTTCACATTTGAAAGACAGTTAATAAATTGGGTTGTGGTGTTTTTACTGTGCTATGAGGTTTGCACACACTACATTTAATGCTTTAGTATATTCGGCCCAAACACTCCCTCCAAATGCTCCTGGCCCGGCCCCTCTGTCAAATTTTAGAACCCATTGTGGCCCGCGAGTCAAAAAGTTTGCCCACCTCTGCTCTAGACCCAAACTGTTATAGACGTATATCCATCCTGCCTTGCCTTTCTAAAATCTTCAAAAGTCAAGTTAACAAACAGATCACCAAACATTTCGAATCCCATGGTACCTTCTCCACTATGCAATCTGGTTTCTGAGTTGGTCATGAGTGCACCTCAGCCACGCTCAAGATCCTAAACGATATCATAACCGCCATTGATAAAACACAGTACTTTGCAGACGTCTTCATCGAGCTGGCCAAGGATTTAGAGTCTGCCAATCACTGCACTCTCATCGGCAGACTCAAAAGCCTTGGCTATTCAAATGACTGCCTTGCCTGGTTCACCAACTACTTCTCAGATAGAGTTCAGTGTGTCAAATCGGAGGGCCTGTTGTCCAGACCTCTGGCGGTCTCTATGGGGGTGCCAGAGGGTTCTATTCTCGGGCCGACTCTTTTCTCTGTATATATCAATGATGTCGCTCTTGCTGTGGGTGATTCTCTGATCCACCTCTACGCAGACGACAACATTCTGTATAATTCTGGCCCTTCTTTGGACACTGTGCTAACAAACATCCAAACAAGCTTCAATGCTATACAACACTCCCTCTGAGGCCTCCAACTGCTTTTAAATGCAAGTACAACTAAGTGCATGCTCTTCAACCAATTGCTGCCCGCACCCTCCCACCCGACTAGCATCACTACTCTGGACGGTTCTAACTTAGAATATGTGGACAACTACAAATACCTAGGTATCTGACTGTAAACTCTCCTTCCAGGCTCACATTAAGCATCTCCAATCCAAAATGAAATCTAGAATCGGCTTCCTATTTCGCAACAAAGCCTCCTTCACTCATGCTGCCAAACATACCCTCGTAAAACTGACTATTCTACCGATCCTTGACTTTGGCGATGTCATTTACAAAATAGCCTCCAACACTCTACTCAGCAATTTGGATGTAGTCTATCACAGTGCCATCCGTTTTGTTACTAAAGCCCAATATACTACCCACCACTGCGACCTGTACGCTCTCGTTGGCTGGCCCTCGCTTCATAATTGCCGCCAAAACCACTGGCTTTAGGTCATCTATAAGTCTATGCTAGGTAATGCCCCGCCTTATATCAGCTCACTGGTCACCACAGCAACACCCACCCGTAGCAAGCACTCCAGCAGGTATATTTCACTGGTCATCCCCAAAGCCAACACTTCCTTTGGCCAACTTCCCTTCCAGTTATCTGATGCCAAAGACTGGAATGAATTGCAAAAATCTCTGAAGCTGGAGTCTTATATCTCTCTCTCTAACTTTAACCATCAGCTGTCAGAGCAGCACAGAATAGCACACCCAACTACCCCTCATCCCCATATTGTTACTTATCCTCTTACTCTTTTGCACCCCAGTATCTCTACTTGCACATCATCATCTGCACATCCATCACTCCAGTGTTAATGCTAAATTGTAATTATTTTGCCTCCGTGGCCTATTTATTGCCTACCTCTCTACTCTTCTACATTTGCACACACTGTACATAGATTTTTTCTATTGTGTTATTGACTATATGTTTGTTTATGTGTAACTCTTTGTTGTTTGATTTTGTCACACTGCTTTGCTTTATCTGGGCCAGGTCGCAATTGTAAATAGGAACTTGTTCTCAACTGTCCTACCTGGTCAAATAAAGGTGAAATAAATACAAATAAAAAATCTGTGCCTCGACACAATCTTGTTTCAGAGCTCTACGGAAAATGACTTGGTTTCTGCTGAGAGATGCACTGTCAACTGTGGGACCTTATATAGACAGGTGTGTGCCTTTCCAAATCATGTCCAATCAATTGAATTTACCACAGGTGGACTCTAATCAAACATGTCAAGAATGATCAATGGAAACAGGATGCACCTGATCTCAATTTCAAGTCTCATAGCAAAGGATCTGAATACATATGTAAATAAGGTATTTCTGTTTTCTATTATATACATCTGCAAAAATGTCTAAAAATCTGTTTTCGCTTTGTCAAAATAGGGTAGTGTGTAGATTGATGAGGAAAAATATGAATTTAATCCATTTTAGAATAAGACTGTGTCGTGTCTTTGGCTATGCCGGATTAAGTGATATGACATGCTATTCTATAAAATCCTTTCTCTGTAATTAATATTACCTGATTAAGCTAATCATGTAAATGTAATTAACTAGAAAGTCAGGGCACCACAAAATAATGTTTATAGAGCTGTTATCTTCCGAATAAACTCTTAAAGACCTGGTAATCTTGGTTATCTTCAATATTTAATCATTCAGTCTCATCTGAACGTTGTACATTCTTGGTTATCTTCATGAACCCTGCTTAACAAGTTGAATCAGCAATACAAAATTTGGTTTAATTACTTATTTACTAAATACCTAAATAATCACACAGAATTACATCTACACAGAATGATCCATTCATTGATTACAAATTATGTCATAAAGGAAAATGTCCCTAGCAGACTGAACAGATATGACGGCTGGTTACACAAAGAAAGGGGGTTGGGTTTTGAATGAAAGAGCGGGAAGACTGAGGAACAAAAATATGTTGTGTCTCTATCGGGCCGTAGGCAGCTATGCTATTGTAAATACAGCATTCTAAATAACCTCCCATTTGGAAAAGGAAAATGCAATAAATATTTACTCTGAGCTGCACTTTGGTTGTAGATAGAAGGCCGGTTGGTCGTAGATAGAAGGCCGGTTTGTCCAGCATGGATCTCTTGTGGTAGAACTAATACTTTGTAGTACCGTCATTGTGTGGTAGAACAGTTACTTTGTCCGTCCTCTCCTAGCCCACGTTTACAGTTGCTGCTGCGAACTCAATCGGCTAGGAGGTATCACTTCTTTAGTGAATAAGAGTTCAAAGTTCATACCAAGTTGCCATGGTATATGCTCATGCTATATTCTGGCTGGTATAGTCGAAATTCATTCTTTCGGCATGTCGATCGTCATCGTTGAAATTCGATGCTAATTTCGTTAGGTTCTTATCTTAGCCCTTTCAGTGTTTTGACCGTCGCCCTCCCGTCCTCGGAACACGAAGTTTAATTTTCATCAACGGGCTTATATCGTGGTGAAGAGAAGGGCGTGTTTCATAGTTTACAAATAATGTCTGTTCACTTGGGCGGGGCCTCTGAGTGAGCAAAGTTTACTCTATGACATACCGTTCTCTCATTAAGAAGCTAAAATTATATTTAATATTTTCACAAATAGTTTCATATTTAAACATTTAAATTACACAACAATTCCATGTGAATCTGATAACTAGAATGTGTAGACTTTCCAAAATACAGTTTATGTCATACTATCATTCGTAGTGATGTCTCAGACAACAACTGACCTGACATCATATTCATTAACTTCTCTAGGGTAAGGGGCAGCATTTGGAATTTTGGATGAAAAGCATACCCAAATTAAACGGCCTGCCAATCAGATTTGGATAGAAAACACTCTAAAGTTTCCGAAACTGTTACAATAGTGTCTGTGAGTATAACAGAACTGATTTGACAGGCAAAAACCTGAGAAAAATCCATTCAGGAAATAGTTATTTGTTTTTGTAGTTTTCTATCAAATTGCAGTTCCTATGCCTTCCACTAGATGTCAACAGTCTTTAGAAATTGTTTCAGGTTTCTATTCTGATAAATGAGGGAGTAAGACTAGTCTGAATGAGTTGACACTGATGTGTCACAGAGCTTTTTCATGCGCAATCCAGAGAGAGTGCCTTTCTTGTTTATCTTTTATATTGACTACGTTATTGTCCGGTTTAAATATTATAGATCATTTAGGCTAAAAACAACATGAGGATTGAATATAAACATTGTTTGACATGCTTCTATGAACTTTACGGATACAATTTGGATTTTTTTGTCTGCCTGTTTTGACTGCATTTGAGCCTGTGGATTACTGAAGAAAATGTGCGAACAAAACTGAGGTTTTTGGATATAAAGAGACTTTATCGAACAAAAGGAACATTTATTGAGTAAATGAACGTCTTCTGAGTGCAACCATATTAAGATCAACAAAGGTAAGGGATTAATTGTATCTCTATTTCTGACTTGTGTAACTCTTCTACTTGGCTGGCTACTGTTTGTATTGATTTGTCTGCTGGGCTATGTTCTCAAATAATCGTAAGGTATGCTTTCGCCGTAAAGCATTTTTTAAATATGACACCGTGGTTGGAGTCACAAGAAGTTCATCTTTAAACCTATGTAAAATATGTTTTGTTTTCTGAATTTTTATAATGACTATTTCTGTATTTGAATTTGGCGCTCTGCAATCTCACTGGATGTTGGTCAGCTGGGACGCTAGCGACCCACATAACCTAGAGAGGTTTAAAGTACCAACACATATTTTCAACTGGTTGGATTACCGAAATATGGTTGCGTTTCCCACCTTTTGATGTTACCAGACTCTATGTTAACAAAGGCTTTCCAAGAGTCAACTCTATAAAGTAGAGAGAGAGAAAGGGGTAAAAACCTTATGGGGGTCATAAACCTAACAAAATGTGGAAAACGTCATGCGGTCTGAATACTTTCCGAATGCACTGTAGATCTTTTAATGTAACTGCAATGGCAAGGTTCCCCGAGGGAAGAGAAATACGTCACAGTAGAATTGGCTGCTCTGGAACTTAGTGTTAAGCATTACTTGACAGAAAGACACAGAGAAATGATCTGCCCTTGCTCAGATGACATACAGTACCAGTCAAAAGTTTGAACACACCTGTTCATTCAAGGGTTTTTCTGGTTGAGGGAATGCCAAGAGTGTGCAAAGTTGTCATCAAGGCAAAGGGTGGCTACATTGAAGAATCTCAAATATAACATATATTTTGATTTGTTTTATGTGCTATTTCATAGTTTTGATGTCCTCACTATTATTCTATCATTTAGAAAATAGTAAAAAATAAAGAAAAGCCCTTCAATGAGTAGGTGTGTCCAAACTTTTGACTGGTACTGTATATACTGAACAAAAATATAAACGCAACATGTAAAGTGTTGGTCCCATGTTTCATGAGCTGACATAAAAGATGCCGGAAATGTTCCACACGCACAAAAAGCTTATTTCTCTCAAATTTTGTGCACAAATGTGTTTCTCCAAACCCAATATCATCTATCCACCTGACAGGTGTGGCATATCAATAAGCTTCTTAAACAGTATGATCATTACACAGGTGAACTTTGAGCTGGGGACAATAAAAGGCTACTCTAAAATGTGCAGTTTTGTCACACAACACAATGTAATGTTATTTTCTCTATCATAAGACGCCTCTAATGTCGTTTTATAGAATTTGGCAGTGCGTCCAACTGGGCTCACAACCGCAGACCACATGTAACCACGCCAACCCAGGACCTCCATATCTGAATTTTCATCTGCAGGATCGTCTGAGACCAGCCACCCAGACAGCTGATAAAACTCAGGATTTGCAAAACCAAAAAATTTCTGCACCAACTGACAGAAACCATCTCAGGGACGCTCATCTGCGAACTCGACCTCCTCCCCAGGGTCTTGACCTGACTGCAGTTTCGCATCGTAACCGACTTCAGTGGGCAAATGCTCTCCTTCGATTGCCACTGGCATGTTGGAGAAGTGTGCTCTTCATGGATGAATCCTGGTTTCAACTGTACCAGGCAGATGGCAGACAGTGTGTATGGTGTTGTGTGGGCGTGCGGTTTGCTGATGTCAACGTTGTGAACAGAGTGCCCCATGATGGTGGTGGGGTTATGGTATGGGCAGGGATAAGCTACGGACAATGAACACAATTGTATTTTATCGATGGCAATATGAATAAACAGAAATACTGTGATGAGATCCTGAGGTCCATTGTCATGCATCTGTGACCAACATATGTGTCTGTATTCATGTGAAATCCATAGATTTATTTCAATTGACTTATTTGCTTATATGAACTGTAACTCAGTAAAGTCTTTGAAATTGTTGCATGTTGTGTTTATATTTTTGTTCAGTGTACATCAACAAAACTCATTGCTCGGTGATACTCAATGCTATGGAGTTCTAGAGTATACACGATCAAATACATCTTGTATTGTACATTGCACTCAAAACAAACCACACGTTGATGACCTGCAAAGCAACCACATAAAGATGCTATAGGCTATGGTTATAATGGTAGACACATCTAAGTAAGGTCATTCTTACTGTAGATAGTGGATCAACATCTTGATATTGCATGTGAAATTCAAAGCCTTCTGTAGTAGCTCAATGCATTGATTGTCTCATAGTCCCCAATGCAATACCCTTTTTGATCCATGACATTCAACGCAGCAAGCTACATTGTTGGGATATGGTAATTGCAAATCACCAACGTGCAATGAAAAATGCATGAATTAAATGCATATGATATGTAGACATTTTAAATAAAGCAATACACATATTTGCATAATACAGGCACAGAGTAATATACATCCCCCGGGTATATTTTGATATAAGAAGTGACTCAATATTTATTTGGATATCTTTATTGGAGAATATTTGTCTGACATAGTCATACGCAAAATGAAACATACCAAATCCATTAAATACACGAGAGAATCTTCAAGATAAAGCTGGAAATTAGTTAAGTCCAAATAGACCGGCGTCTTTGCTACAATGACAGTCAGTCATACTTCATTCCCTTTCACGACAAGACACTCCAAGCAGACAGTTGAAGAAACTTTCAGCACCTCACCGAGAGGACAGCTCCTTACACTTTAAACGACGATTGCTATTTGAATTTGGTTCAAATGGACATTCTAGTATACATCCTCGTTTACATGCAGAGGCATCATATAGGCTACCATGGGCACACGGACTGCGGAGGATAGAAAGATGCCAGCTCTGTGCTTTTATGGCAGCTCGTACTGGCTTCACTAAGAATGATCAATAATGGTTTACATTCACCATTTATTCACAGTGATGTAGGATTTCACAAGATTGACAACAAGTGGGAAACGTTACACGCACAATAAATGACATTGGCATCAATGACTACTACAAAACATGTGCTGGGTGTATCAGATTTCACAACAATTAAAGTTTGAAATGAAAGCAAAAGGCCAGAGGATGCATCCGTACAGCCATGATGAGGCTCCAGAAGAGTATGCATCTCAAGCTGCTGTTAAAACGGTGTCCATATGTTTTAACCAATATGTATGTAGGCCTATGTACATTTGCCTAGGCTACAGTTCCTTTTGAGACGGAGTGAAGTAGCCAATAACTGACAGGCTTATGGTTGCGGTGTGCTTTCTTTTGATTCTTAAAAAATATATTAAAAAAATATCGTCTAATTAGGAATATACCTTAAATGTACTGAAATGCTCCGTTTTGGAAAGAAGACTAATGTGTAAAAACAAACACCATTAAAACATTGCCCAGACAGGCTACATAGCCGAGCTACAAATGAGGAACGAATGCATCACTAGCTGCATTTCATACTGTGAGCAAACCAACAGTGCAGCACACACGTAAAACTCACAAATAAATGACAACTTACCAAGTTTTCCAATTTCTGTGTTATTAACTGGTCTGTGTGCTTGTCTAAATCAAAAGAAGAATAGGTCCATGCTCATATGAAAATGTGAGAAACTTTCCTGTGTAGCCCACGTTACCTCGCAGCGCAAACACCATAGAATAGCAAATTAAAACTATAACTGCCAACTGGACGAGTTGAGCGGATATCGGTACTTCTTCTCTGCTTGTAAAAACAAATGAGCGGAACTGGGATCAAATCAGTTATTTGGAGAAGCCTAATCCTCGAGAAGATGGGAATCGTAGACCGTTATCTATTGAACAGTTCAATCAGAGATGGAACAGCAGCGCATACAACTCTGTCCATGCCTCTTCTCTTCTCCTGCTGCGGAACGGGTAGCCAGCCAGCCTCCCTGGGTCCTAAAGCTGCGCTAAAAGATTCTCTGCCACAGGAGTAAACCCTATTTGATCTGACTGCAGTGGGTGAAATGAATGTACATTCTGAATGTTGACTTGTCTAAATTAATCCATAGTGGATGTTCAACATGGGAAACGAGAATTTCAAGCTCCAATCCATTCTCCGTGGTAGGCTATTCATGGGCTGTGATAATAAGGTCTGTGATAGGCCTAGGCTAATGTGAACCTGCAGTAGCCTAATCATTACCACAAACTACCATTAGTCATGGCTGTTCTCGCCTGTCTTCTACGATTCTCTATTTTGTGTCGACGTGACTTGAGTAATAACATCAAATCAAACATGAACAAACATGAACTGTTTTTTCCCTGCTTGTACACTACTCGAAGAGCTCTCCGTGTCAGTCACATAAACTGCGAATTTGCAAAAAGGAACTAGCTGTGTCATCATCAACTTGTTGTTTCTCGTGGCAACCTCCTGTTTGATCAAATCAGAATGGAAGGATGTGGGGAGCAGGATGGGCCAAATACGTGTTAGTTCACCCATGTAATGATCGTTTGACCATCCCAGAAAATATTTCAAATGTATGAGTCTCATTTATATACAAAACTCATAACCAGTTCAAGATGAAAATCCACATGACCTCAGGATTATAACTACAAACATGTTTAAAACAGAAACACACACGTGTGTCCACTTTTAGGCATGCTTGCACAAATTTTCAGCAAATAAATTACCAGATTCCCCCAAGCACAAATCTAGGTATTTGGGAGGAAATAGGCAAAATATGGTTTCTTCAAGATCCTGGTCATTGTCAATTATAAAGGAGAGTTCAGCTTAAGCATAAAGTGATCTAATTATAATAACTGCCACATTTTAACTATTCAGTAAAATATGCTTTATACTGTATGTAGCCTTCTGGGTGGAAAATGCTTTTTTGATGAATGTGTTTAGCTTTTAACTTGCCTTCTGCTGAAAAGTCAAATCATGCAATGATAAAATATTCCATTTGGCCACAAAATGTCTCTATTGATGCATTTATGTATTTCCATCATGGCTTTGGACAAGTCCATCAATTCATGCATTGGTCTTCCCATCTCTTCTCTCCCTCTGTTTGTAGATTGAATATGAAGCCATTTCGCACTCAGCATTTTTTAACAATCTCTCGTATTTCTAGAAGAATAACTAAGGATAAGACCTCCCCATTCTGTCAATCACTTTAAGGCTTGCTGTTTTAAAATGGATTGTGTTGACATGTAGGGGCCTGCCGGCTAACCTTCCCTCCCCGCTAACCTTCCCTCCCCTGCATATTAACATGCCTGTCTGGGCTGAGTGTGCTGACCAGTGTGGGAGTGGGGTCAAGTCCAGGGGGAATGGAGAACGCCAATCAGTCCTAATTATCCCCACATACTCATCATCCCACAATGCACAGCTACACACTCCTCCAAGGGCCTATTCTTCTTCTCTATGTATATATTGTTAATAAGGGTAGTAGTAGTCATTACTGGGATGGTAGTCCATTCCAAATTTATTTAATTAAATAGGGGGTCATTTCTGCATTGTTTTTAGATGGGCAGATATTTAATTACAATTATGCTTGATTGTATTGTGGTATAATTATGTTCAAGGTCCCTGTTTAGATGGCAGGTTAACATGATGAATGACTCTCAAAAAGGAATCTACTGATGAGATGTGTAGGAGTATAATACACTATTAAAGCCTAACAATCAACAGAACAGGTATTGAAATGAAATAATTAAATAGGGGCATTTGTATAAGAAGTGCAAAGCGCAAACAGCTGGGATGCTGTTAATTCAATGCCAATAATGTAAACGCAGAACAGTGTAATCGTCATGGCGGTGGCCCTGTGTTTTCCACTGCAGTGCTGTGGATGGTTGTGCAGTGTGTCAGATCCTGAGAGCCATTCATAGTTCCGAACCATTTACATTCACTGGGTGTGCCTGGGACGGAACAGGAAACTGAAGAGTCAGCTGCTGAATCCATGGTGATATCCGAAGGACAAGCACCTACATCTGCAACATGCTAATGATAATACAGAGAATGAAATGACGCACAATGGGGTCGACGGAGAATAAATAAAACCCTGGTATTGACTTGTCAAAGGGAACAGGTGTTGATTCAGTGAACTACATCTGGCTGGGAAAACCAGTGATAAACCATGTTTCGTCCACACACTTTGTCAGTTCATGTCGTTACACACCCTGGATGTATTCTATATAGCTATGCTGTAGAGATTGAGTGGTGTTTTTAAACCAAATGGTATTCTACTGTTGCAGTCAGTGACAGCTGGTTAGTGGGAGAATGTTAGAGAGTTTAACTTCTCACTGATGCTGATGGGACTTTGGGACTGTCATGATCATACTCACACTGCATGGTACCACTCTCTGAAACAAATGAGCTACACGTCATGCATACCGCCACCCTCTTTGTCCTTGAGTACTGAGCTCAGAAGGACGTTTTAAACGAGTACACAGGGGAAATATTACTTGAGAAGACCTTTAGCTCTGTTAAGCTGGCTTCAGGCTCACAGGAGAAATCCTGTCTGTGGAATCAAAACAAGCCAAGAGAGTGAGGAGATGCAGGGGAAAAGCATGTCCAGATGGACAGAAACCAGAAGCAACATTCCTTGAGCATTCAGGGCATCTCCCATCTGTCCTAATCTGCACAATCCTTGGATGTCGGCTACACAAACATGGAACAGAACTTGTTTTTGGAGAAAACTAAATGAACCGATGGAATATTACAATTAAACTGACAAATATCACATATATTTAGTGAGTAATGTTTGTGCCCCTAGTAGTCAAGGTGTAGTCAAAGTTTTACTCAATTCTGTGTACTATAGTTTAACTGTACACTGCACTCTCTGCTCTTCACCACCTCCCCAGTGCTAAGGAAAGGACATGCACCATTGGGATAAAGAGAGAAAATGTGTGTCAGAGGTATCCATCTACCTGCTCCTCTCCTCTCCTCTCCTCTCCTCTCCTCTCCTCTCCTCTCCTCTCCTCTCCTCTCCTCTCCTCTCCTCTCCTCTCCTCTCCTCTCCCCCCGTCTTCTCCTCCCCTGTCCTGTCCTATCCTCCCCACCCCACCCCCCCTCTCCTCTCCTCTCCTCTCCTCTCCTCTCCTCTCCTCTCCTCTCCTCTCCTCTCCTCTCCTCCCTCTTCCTCTCATCTCCTCTTCTCCCCCATCTTCTCCTCTCCTCTCCTCTCCTCTCCTCTCCTCTCCTCTCCTCTCCTCTCCTCTCCTCTCCTCTCCTCTCCTCTCCTCTCCTCCCTCTTCCTCTCATCTCCTCTTCTCCCCTGTCTTCTCCTCCCCTGTCCTATCCTCCCCACCCCACCCCTCTCCTCTCCTTTCTTCTCCTCTCCTCTCTCTAGCTGAACAGAGAGCAGCTCCTGCCACATAAGCTCTGCCTGTGGTGTGCTCTTTCTCCCCATCAGGCAGTTCTAGAGGAGCAGGAACCACAGTCATCCCCATGTCCTCGTACTCTGAATAACATGATTATCAAGCACGATCAGGGGGCCTCTGAGCCGATTCCAGACTCTCTGGCTCCCTCAGCCTACACCTCTGTTCCTAATGGCTTATACGATGCTGTCGTCTCACCTCACGCCAAGCTCAAGCCAATCCTACTCAACCAGGGATTGCATTTGACATGGCACAGGAACAATACTCTCTGATCGTTTCACACCCCACACACACCCCACACACAACCAACACAAAATGTAACGACCCCTCCCAGTCTCCTTTTCTACTACAACATTCTGTATATCGCTTCAACAGACACAAGCCATTGTGGTTACATTTTTTTACCGATCTTTCATCACATTTGTAAATGAAGACAAATTACCCAGGTGCACGGTGAGTCAATTCATTCAATCTTGTTTGAAGATCGTTGATTAAAAGTAAAATATATATTCATTTGGAATCAATGGTGGCTGGTTGCAATTTAAATGGGGAGGATGGGCTCATAGTAATGGGTGGAATGGAATCAATTGAATAGTATCAAACACAAACACCTGGTTTTCCATGTGTTTGATACCATTCCATTAATTCCATTCATGATTATGAGCCGTCCTCTCCTCACCAGCCTCCTCTGCCATCACTGTAGCTGCAGCCAATTTGTGTTCAATCTGACATTTCCATAATTCATTGGAAGCCTGTACAGTTTGATATGCAGAACAGAATGTAATATAATTAGACAGACGTAAGCCCTTCAAACAGCCCCAGCAGGAAGCTACCCTCTCACAACAACGCCACCCACCTCGGAGATAAAGTCAAACGTATCCTACAAGTCAGAGCATAGTGTTACCAGGCAGGGGGAAACGAGGAAGAGAATATAATGCACAGAGCAGAAGAAATCCACTGAATGCTATACTGGTCATAAATGTTCCTCAACTGTAGATTGGGTTTTCAATTCCGTTTTCCACAGCGCACACAAAAATCCATGTGCCTCATCTATTTATATGGGGAGTGTGAAAGGTTTACCATTCACCTGGGATGGGCATGCACCAATCCCCATCTACCCATCTGATAGTTTCTCGTAATGGAAGTTAATTCTGCAGTGGAATTAAATTATAAACCATGTCCAAACAAATTAACATCAAGCCACAAGCAGGTGCTTTTTTGACAGGTTGAGGGCACTAGCAATCTAGCACAGGAGCTCTCTGTATCTCCAGCTCAGGTGCCCCAGCTTAGATGTAATGTCCCCCCTGTTCCCATTTTAGAAGCCATCAGGGTGGAGGCAAAGGGAGGGGACAGATGAATGTGCTATTTGAACCTCTGTAGAGTAGAATACTATATACAGGAAGGGTTTCATCCACCTCCCCTGAGTCACACACAGCAGAACATATTATCACATACATCTCACAGGAGGATTTGTCAGTTAAAACATATATTCTCACATTCAATTACTATTTACCCCTTCAGGACAAATGCCTCCATGTTTCACATTACCTTGGGCTATAGAGATAAATAGAGCTTGGTATATGTTTTGATTTCACCAGGCAAATAATCCAGAGATGAAGAAAAATGTCAACACACCTCACGCCTCCACACAAATTCAGGCAAGCTGAGGGCTGGGGCTTGGATGTGGCTGTACTTGTGAATAAGGGTCTTTATAGACATGGATTGATTGATTGGAGGACAGAGTCTCCTCCATACCTCAGTGGGAGACCCAAATAGAGCAGACAGATCAAATCAGACCAGAGCAGACCAGAGCAGAGCAATCAAGACCAGAGCAGACCAGACAAGTTCAGAGCAGACCAGACCAAAGCAGTCCAGACCAGGCCAGACCAGACCAGACCAGACCAGACCAGACCAGACCAGAGCAGTCCAGACCAGAGCAGACCAGTACCATTCAGTCCCTGCTGCTGCTCCTCCTCAGGGAGTTCACCTCCCCAGACACTGTCCATCTATTGATCCATGAGGAGGTAAAGACAGATGGTCCAGCTATTGATCCATGAGGAGGTAAAGACAGAGGGTCCAGCTATTGATGCAGGAGTAGGTAAAGACAGAGGTATTAGCTATTGATCCATCAGGAGGGAAAGTAGGTTTAACTGATAGTCGGTCCATGTGACTGCTTTCCCAGGATTAAATATTTCAATCAAGCACTTACACTACAGGTCATCCAGTTCACACAGCATGCAGCAGATATGGCCAACTTCTATATACTACAGTGGCTGCAGGAGATGTAGAATATTATTACTGAATATGGAGGTAGGGGTTTCCAATTACTATTCTGATGATGGATCAGAAATAATCTACCTGCTCAAGAAGGGATTTAAGAGAAATCCCATCACAGACCAATGCTCTACTCTTGCCCTGACATCAATGGTTAGAGCGTTGGACTTGTAACCGAAAGGTTGCAAGATCGAATCCCCGAGCTGACAAGGTGAAAATCTGTTGTTCTGCCCCTGAACAAGTCAGTTAACCTACTGTTCCTAGGCCGTCATTGAAAATAAGAATTTGTTCTTAATTAACTGACTTGCCTAGTTAAATAAAAATAAAAAATTATTAAAGGAATATGAAGATGTACCTCCTTTATTCAGGTCAATCACAAGGAGATATTTTTTATTTAAAAAAAATCTCTACTACAACATCTGATGACAAATTATCTAGTCAGCTGGAGAATCCAACCTTCTAGTTCAGCAGTGTTGTGGTGTCAACTCTGTGTGAAGGTCATGACTTGTTCTTCCTCCATCCGTATCCTTCACTTAAAAGGGAAACGCTGGGTGGAGGAGTCACACGCATACTAACAGGGTCCCCGGTTCAGCCGATGCTGTGAGGGAGGTAGGGTGGAGATGGGTGGGGGGTCACGAAAGCCTGTTTAATTATGCCAACAGAAAAAAAGCACCACTTGTTAAGTAAATAAGGCATAATGAACATGGCAACAGGAGAGTTTGTTGCTTGCAGCCTCCATAGAGCCTAATGGAAGCTGTTTCTCTTTGTTCTTCAGGGGTTTTAATCATTTTAACAGGCTAATGAGCCAATTTGGTAAAACTTTTAAACAAGAATGCATTAGCAGCCAAGGGGTTATTCAGAGAGAACGCAGGGGTACCTTATCACACCGTCTGTCTCCATCTACAGTCTCTCTCATTCTGCTCTCTGTTTGTCTCTCCACTCTTCTCCATCTCTTTCCAAATACAAGGCAGATGTTGTTTCAACCTTCCTCTGATGTCATGTCAATAACACTGCATTTGCATTCTCACCTCTCCATTGTGATGCTTAACGGCCTGCGGTGCAAGACCAAGTTCAGAGTTCATACTTCAGACTAACAGTGTGACCCGTTATATAAAGTCCTGGAGAGGCAGGGGGATACATCCTCAGCACTTGAGGTGTAGTGGTTGCAGACAGGCAGACAGGCAGACAGGCAGGCAGACAGACAGACAGACAGACAGACAGACAGACAGACAGACAGACAGACAGACAGACAGACAGACAGACAGACAGACAGACAGGCAGGCAGGCAGGCAGGCAGGCAGGCAGGCAGGCAGACAGACAGACAGACAGACAGACAGACAGACAGACAGACAGACTGACAGACAGACAGACAGACAGACAGACAGACAGACAGACAGACAGACAGACAGACAGACAGACAGACAGACAGACAGACAGACAGACAGACAGACAGACAGACAGACAGACAGACAGACAGACAGACAGACAGACAGACAGACAGACAGACAGAGAGGAGATGGAACCTAAACAGAACAGGTGGTTATCTGTGGCAGAATCGTGTGTGAAGAGGGGCTTTGGCCCTTTGATAAAGAGCAGATGAAGGGTGAGGATAAGAAATGGTTATTGATCGACACTCACTTTATCTGCCACGACCCTGACGACCAGACAACGCAATCAAGCTTTGGTGGAGAGGTGCAAAGGGTGGCAATGGCTTTTCAGACCACTTTATTCTCATGTATACTCTTTTAGCATCCCCACCATGTTATCCTCCATTAGAAAATCCCACTCTTCTCAAGGTCTGCCCTCTCCTCCCTCTCATTCCTACCTGCGTATTGTGTCTTGGCTGGAGGTTACAACAGTTTAAAGGAGTACCTCGTCAACAATCCACTGGGCCAAAATAACATTCATTTTGATTGCATTAGACTGATACATTATAATTTCTACACACAAACAAATGTAGTCTGTTCTATTTTACAGGGCAAAGCCACATTTAGCAGAAAACATAATGACATAAAATTGCTCAATATGTTGGTGTAAATTAGCAGCACTGATTCAGAAGCAGCAGATTGGATCCAAACAACACATCCATATAACCTGCGCTGAGCTACTGTACAGCTAAACGCATTTACACAGACACTTAGGATGGAGAGGATGGCATATGCATCCGGTAACACATTACCATTCAATGAACAGAAAGCATATAGGCATCATGGGAGAAGTGTGGTTTATAATGAGCAACCATACCACTGTTCTCTGCAGTCCCTCAGCACACACAAACACATGGAAACTCCCACACGAGAGCACACACACACACACGGGCAAACACACACAGACACACAGATACTCAAAAAGTTATACAGCTGCACTATTCAGAGCATTTGACTGGATCCTTGACCATTTGGTATGGCACCTGCTTGGCATCCAGCCACAAGGCGCTAGAAGGTAGTGCGGACAGCCCAGTACATGACTGGGGCCCGAGCTCCCTGCCATCCGGGACTTCTTTACCAGGCGGTGTCAGAGGAAGCCCTAAAAATTCTCAAAGTCTCCAGCAACCCAAGTTTTCTCTCTGCTACCACATCGCAAGCGGGGCTGATGTAGCAAGTCTGGAACCAGCAGGACCCTGAACAGCTTCTACCCCAAGCCATAAGAATGGTACATACTTAAATAGTCAACCAAATAGCTGCCTAGACTATCTGCATTGACCCTTTTTGCAATAACTTTTTTTACTCATCTCATACTGTACGTTGCTGCAAACTGTTGCAAACTTGAATGTCGTGAAAATTCTGTGCAACTACTGGCTGTGAACTGTGAACACTGAAGCTGTACCCGCTTTAAGTTACACTTTTAACAGTGGCCAAGTAGGCTACAGTGGCTATTTGATCCTACTGAAGGTCTACCAGAGTGGCCTACCATCAAAACAATGGAGAAAAATGCATCCCATAACATTTTAACATGGAAATAGCTGTTCTTTCATTCAGCCTACAGTCACAGCCAATGTACCTAACTTGCTTTTCAAAAATAACTAGAAATTCACACATGTTGTGCTCCTGTTGGGAGCAACCTCTCCTCCATTGTTGACTATACATTAGCTAGAACTGGGCTAATAACTCCCTAACTAGCAAAGAATATGAACTCGTGAAAGCTCATAGTGTAGCCTGAACACAGTCCAGTTCAAAGTGAATGGCACAGATGCATACAGTTCATTCAGACAGTATTCAGACCCCTTGACTTTTTCCACATTTTGTTACGTTACAGCCTATTCTAAAATGGATTTTAAAAAATACAATAATTATCATCAAGTCATAGTCTTCTCGAGTATGAAGCTACAAGCTTGGCACACCTGTATTTGGGGAGCATGTTCAACTGGGATCAAGTCCGGCCACTCAATGACATTCAGAGACTTGTCCCGAAGCCACTCCTGCGTTGTCTTGGCTCTGTGCTTAGGGTCAATGTCTTGTTGAAGGTGAACCTTCACCACAGTATGAGGACCTGAACGCTCTGGAGCAGGTTTTCATCAAGGATCTCAATGTACTTTGCTCCGTTCTTCTTTCCCTTGATCCTGACTAGTCTCCCAGTCCCTGCCGCTGAAAAAGCAACCCCAGAGCATAATGCTGCCACCACAATGCATCATCGTAGGGATAGTTCCAGGTTTCCTCCAGACGTGATGCTTGGCATTCAGGCCAAAGAGTTCAATCTTGGTTTCATCAGACCAGAGAATCTTTCGTCTCGTGGTCTGAGAGTCCTTTAGGTGCTTTTGGCAAACTCCAAGTATGCTATCATGTTTATTTTACTGAGGAGTGGCTTCCGTCTGGCAACTCTACCATAATGTCCTGATTGGTAGAGTGCTGCAAAGATGGTTGTCCTTCTGGAAGGTTTTCCCATCTCCACAGAGGAAATCTGGAGCTCTGTGACCATCGGGTTCTTGGTCACACAAATGCCCCTTGTACATGCCCCTTGTACACACACACACGTCATAAAGCCGATGTAGGCCCCAATAAAATGACTTTCTCCTCGCCTCACTGTACCGCCAGATCATTTTGGGAATACTGATGGAGTGTAGTAATCCCATGTGACGAGAGGCGGATATCAGTTAAAAGGATGTATGGCCCCGGCTTCCTGATTGGACCAATATGATGTATTACATAACATACATTAAATCAGTAATTAGAAGTAAATTGGGCTGCATCCTATTGTCTGCTAATCGACAAAGTGGATTGGGTAGATAAACAATCTCGGCATCAGAGAGATGTTGTTTAAAAAATATTTATTTATTTCAACAGGAAGATATTGTTTTTTCTTTATTCAACTCAGTGTCAAGCTCTAGTCTTACAGACAGTGTTTCAGAAAAGTTTGGTGTGATTGTCTTAAATCCAAGGGTACTCACCTCTATTACAGTGAGACAGACAGTTTTCTTCTTTTGAATGAATGTACTGTAACAGACGCAGAAAATAGATTTTCTCAAATGCATTATATTCCAAACAATGAGAGCATGTTGCTTTCAAAGTGAAAAAAAGTTGTACAAATATCATAATACTATCCTTGAAATGTAACTATCTGATTATACTTGTTATGTCTTCACCATGGAAGGAGCAAAATATTGAACGAAGCAGAAAAAGCTTTCCACTTGACAGGGAGAGTCCTCCATCAGAGATAATTGGAATGTGTTTGACAGGCATGTGCAACTGAAAATATGTTTCTAACCTTCTTACCTGACAAAAATGTAAATGTATTGTTATTGCTATCTGACAGATGAGCATGGAGGAATTAGAGGTGAGAACCTACTGTCCATACACACTTAAATTATGGTGCTGTATCCATGGGAATATTGTTCTCTCTCTCTCACACACACACACACACACACACACACACACACACACACACACACACACACACACACACACACACACACACACACACACACACACACACACACACACACACACACACACACACACACACACACACACACCAGACCTGAGCATGTGATCTAGTGTAGAGTACTCGTTCTGGGGGGGAAAGGATATCCCAATAAAACAGAATAATAATACCTCAGGATCTTTTCCCTCATTATCCCCTCAAATCAAAACAGACACAACAGAAAACACAGTAAATAGTAGTAAAAAAATGATGGGGCAACAGCTCCCATACACTGTCCCCAGATCACCACAAGTCTAAATATAATGTTACCATGGGAGGCCAGTGGAAACACTAGCTTCACACATCAAACATTAAAAAAACACTCGGAGCGCATTTTATGGATTGGAGAAAAATTTGACAAGCTCTCAGCGATCGGTAGTGTCAGTTTAAAGGATGATGTGTCTTATGGGGCCCAGTCCAGGCTGGGGATCTGTCTCTTTAAACATGCACTACAATTTATCCAAAAGGTGCTGACTGGAAAGTTGATCTAATCACTCTTTTGAAAGTGCTTCTCAAAATGACTGAATGCACCCACCAATACATCTGAGCAGTAGTGTACAAGAGAGTCGCGTGGTCTGTTCGGTCTGCCCAGGATCACATTCATCCCAAAGAAAACTTGTTAAAACAGAAACACACAGAAACACATTGAAATGTATTGTGGTACATGAGTATCTCTCCCTCTGCCTCTCTTTCTCTCTTCCTATCTCTCTCTCTCTCTCTTGCTCACAATACCTCGCTATCTCTCGCTCACTCTCTCAAACTCATACTAGCTCACACACACAACCACCCACACACACACACACATGTATTGATCACGCGTTCGCTTGTATCTTATTGGTTATCTATATGGTAATGCTGCTGGTTGCATGTCTCATTTTCTTTGTCTTCTCATTACAACAGCGTTTACATGTACTCTGTCTGTATCGAGATAAGGCTATTTAAATGGGTTACTACACAGGGTAATCAGAGAGAAACAAGAACATCTTCTCGAACAGTGGCATTCATCATTGTAGCTCCTCATCCCTTTGTCTTTGATAGATTAATTAGCCCAAGAAACAAATGTCTGAATAAAATGTTTCCGTTATGCATCATGTTTGTCACATTCTCTAAGATTTCAGATACCATCAGACCAAGCTGCCACAACCACTGCCCATACAAAGTTTACAGAAAATGTGCAGTAAGGAAATGCAAGGAAGCCTGCAGACTCTATTGTGTTGGGGATCATGGGAGCAGCAAGAGAGAGAGAGCAGTGCGCTAGCCTTGTATAAACCAGATTGATTACCGCTGTGTTATCACTTGCTATGTTTCCATAGAGCCGAACCATGGAAGCTCGCGAGATCAGGTGGATTGGGAGGCTAGCAGTACGCTCCCTCAGCCCTGCAAACTGCAGTGTAATCACAGCTGAGATTATTCACTGACCACTCTAACATTGATCCAAGGTCTGACCATGCACTCTGCTCTCCACTTTTTGTGTCTAACTGGCGAGACTCAATACATCTCCAGCCCGCCAAAGGCGAATTGGCATCTGTTTAAATTGTAAGGGTGGCTCACCAGGTGATTTGTGGGTGTATTTATACAAATATTAATCATTTCCACAAAAGAGCTTATTGAAAGCAGAGGCCGAGGTTTTCAACAACCCAACAGCTCCAGAGAGACATCGTACTTCAACAGCAAACAGAAATCCTTTTATGAACAAAACAATCCAGTATATGTTTAGGCCTATCAAATCAAATCAAATGTTAAGCCCTTAACAAACAATGCTGAATAAGTTTTAATAAAAAAAATACGCATTAAGTAAAAAATAGAAAATAGAAAATAAAATAACAAATAATTAAACAGCAGCAGTAAAATAACAATAGCAAGGTTGAAGTCGGAAGTTTTCCATTTGTTTTGTCTTTGTCTTACACACCTGGTTTCAATTCCCCAATTATTTGTTCATTATTTAACCCTCTGTTCCCCCATGTTTGTTTGTGAGTAATTGTTTATTGTATTGCGGTCCCAATTTGTGGCCTTGTATTTACTACAACTACTACATCCAGAGGACATTTCTCCAAAAAGTACGATTATGTGCAGTTGCAAACCGTAGTCTGGCTTTTTTATGGTGGTTTTGAACCAGTGGCTTCATCCTTGCTGAGCAGCCTTTCAGGATATGTCGATATTGGACTCGTTTTACTGTGGATATAGATAATTTTGTACCTGTTCCTTCTTCACAAGGTCCTTTGCTGTTGTTCTGGGATTGATTTGCACTTTTCACACCAAAGTATGTTCATCTCTGCACATGGGGACAAAGATGGCACTTTTTGAGAAATGTCCTCTGGTCAGATGAAACAAAAATAGAACTGTTTGGCCATAATGACCATCGTTATGTTTGGAGGAAAAAGGGGGAGGCTTGCAAGCCGAAGAACACCATCCCAACCGTGAAGCACGGGGGAGGCAGCATCATGTTGTGGGGGTGCTTTGCTGCAGGAGGGACTGGTACACTTCACAAAATAGATGGCCTCATGAGGAAGAAAAATTATGTGGATATATTGAAGCAACATCTCAAGACATCAGTCAGGAAGTTAAAGCTTGGTTGCAAATTGGTCTTCCAAATGGACAATGACCCCAAGCATACTTCCAAAGTTGTGGCAAAATGGCTTAAGGACAACAAAGTCAAGGTATTGGAGTGGCCATCACAAAGCCCTGACCTCAAGCCTATAGAAAATTTGTGGGCAGATCTGAAAAAGCGTGTGCGAGCAAGGAGGCTCTGTCAGGAGGAATGTGCCAAAATTCACCCAACTTATTGTGGGAAGCTTGTGGAAGGCTACACAATACGTTTGACCCATGTTATACAATTTAAAGGCGATGCTACACTAATTGAGTGTATGTAAACATCTGACCCACTTGGAATGTGATCAAATAAATAAAAGCTGAAATAAATAATTCTCTCTGCTATTATTGTGACATTTCACATCCTTAAAATAAAGTGGTGATCCTAACTGACCTAAGACAGGGAATTTTTACGAGGATTAAATGTCAGGAATTGTGAAAAACTGAGTTTAAAAGTATTTGGCTAAGGTGTATGTAAACTTCCAACTTCAACTGTAGGTAGAGTTAAAGTGACTATGCTTAGATTATTAACAGGATTATAAACAGAGAGTGTTAGCAGCGTAAAAGAGGGGTCTGGGTAGCTCTTTGATTAGCTGTTCAGGAGTCTTGGGGGTAGAAGCTGTTAAGATGACCCTCACACTGCCTCAAACACCCACTGCACTCTGCATGAAGAGTCTGTGGATGTTTACACAGGCTTCGTGACATGGTCTGATGCATGTTGTGCTCAGGTCTTCTGTGTGTTCTCTCTCGCTTGTGTCATGGGAAAGAAGGGTGTGTGGCTTTAAAAGGTGTGTGATCAGTGAGTTGTGACTCAGTTGTCTGCGGGCTCTCTGCTTGCGGTGGTAAATAACAGCTAATTTCATCTGCTCACAACCCATACCATTCTCATCCCCAACCATACTTCATTACTGTTCACACAGCCATCTGAGATGCCTTTTTTAGCCACCTTCTCAAGTTGCCTTAGAACAATCCTCTGCTCACACCAAATATGCAGGAGGCATTGAACATCCATTTTCTTTTATAAAAAAAGAAAAAATAAGAAAAAAAAGAAAATGTCCCAATAGGCTGGTTTTGTTTAAATATAGAATACTTTGACAAAACTTTTGGGTGATGGAGGCATTGTTTGATTATGCATTGACTTGAACACAACGGGAGCGACAGCTCAGGAGGGATTTCTGGGTGGGTTTCTACTAAACTCTGCCGTTCATCTGCACGCTACTCTCAATGAACAGCCTTCAGAAACTATGATGAAAACACACCTCGCTTGTAGTGAGGCCTAGAGATCTGGTTCTAATTCCCAAGCCGACTAGGTGAAAAATCTGTTGATGTGCCCTTGAGCAAGGCACTTAACCCTAATTGATCATGTAAGTCCCTCTGGATAAGAGCGTCTGCTAAATGACTAAAATATCATATAAATGTGGTGACAAATAGACATAAGCAATGTTGTATGTCTATCATTGTTGAAATGTCCTTAAAATTGTATCGCTAGCAGCTCACTAGCAGCTTGCACATTCATGTTATACTTGATTCTCTGGAGAGTAATGTAATAACCCTACTATGAATTCCTGTACAGGCATAAGATAGGATAGACAATGGAGCACAGAAAGGTTCATGGAGAAATTGTAAGATGGAGAAGTCAGAAAACAAACAAAAAGGTCATCTCCTGTCAAGCTGTTTTCTCAGGTCTTAGCCAGGTGAATAGTTCTGTGTAGCAGTGTGAATGTCTCCTGTCAAGTTGTTTTCTCAGGTCTTAGCCAGGTGAATAGTTCTGTGTAGCAGTGTGAATGTCTCCTGTCAAGTTGTTTTCTCAGGTCTTAGCCAGGTGAATAGTTCTGTGTAGCAGTGTGAATGTCTCCTGTCAAGTTGTTTTCTCAGGTCTTAGCCAGGTGAATAGTTCTGTGTAGCAGTGTGAATGTCTCCTGTCAAGCTGTTTTCTCAGGTCTTAGCCAGGTGAATAGTTCTGTGTAGCAGTGTGAATGTCTCCTGTCAAGCTGTTTTCTCAGGTCTTAGCCAGGTCAGTAGTTCTGTGTAGCAGTGTGAGTGAGAATGTTAGAGAAAAACTAAAGAGTGAGAGGTTCAATTCAACACCAACACTCCTCCTGAGAATATATTACATGCTACAATTGGACCGATATACAAGTTGACGTTTCACTATAATGTCATAATCCATACAGTGAACTCAAACCAGTCTGGCATTTAGCTAAATGGCTTTATGTATGTGTATACATCTGAGATGTGTAGCCTTTCACAAAAAAATCTTACAAATACAAAACATAATTTGGTATTATTCCATAGGTCAGCAATATTCCATGAATCACATCATGAGAGTAATTCAATTATATCTGGCAGAGGGACAAGCCATCTATAATTCCACTAACCTGGAGCTGTAAAGGTCAGGGGTAAGCCCAGTGCCTGCAGGTTTAGAGCACTGCTGTAGTCTGCCAACTATAACATATTAAAGTAGCCACCACAGTCAGATGTCTGCGGAAACATATTCACAAGTCAACATACATCCCTTTTAACGGCAACACAACTGACAGGCCTGAATGTGTGCCATATGTATAAGATGTCAATGGTTGGTATGTGGTAATCCCCATGTCTAGAGACGAGGCCAGTATAGAATATGCTAGTGTAGACTAGGCTAGCGTAGACTATTCTAGTGTAGATCAGGCTACTGTAGACCAGGCTAGTGTAGACTAGGTTGGTGTAGATCAGGCTAGTATAGACCAGGCTAGTGTAGACAAGGCTAGCATAGAACAGGCTAGAATAGACCAGGTTAGTATAGACCAGGTTAGTGTAGACCAGGCTAGTATAGACCAGGCTAGTATAGACCAGGTTAGTGTAGACTAAGCTAGTATAGAGCAAGTTAGAATAGACCAGGTTAGTATAGAGCAGGCTAGAATAGACCAGGTTAGTACAGACCAGGCTAGTATAGACCAGGCTAGTATAGACCAGGCTAGTGTAGACCAGGCTAGTGTAGACCAGGCTAATGTAGACTAGGCTAGTATAGACCAGGCTAGATTAGACCAAGTTAGTATAAACCAGGCTAGTGTAGACTAGGCTAGTATAGAGCAGGCTAGAATAGACCAGGTTAGTATAGTACAGGATAGTGTAGACCAGGCTAGTGTAGACTAGGCTAGTATAGAGCAGGCTAGAATAGACCAGGTTAGTATAGTACAGGATAGTGTAGACTAGGCTAGTATAGAGCAGGCTAGATTAGACCAGGTTAGTGTAGACTAGGCTAGTATAGAGCAGGCTAGAATAGACCAGGTTAGTATAGTACAGGATAGTGTAGACCAGGCTAGTGTAGACTAGGCTAGTATAGAGCAGGCTAGAATAGACCAGGTTAGTATAGTACAGGAAAGTGTAGACTAGGCTAGTATAGAGCAGTTTAGAATAGACCAGGTTAGTATAGTATAGGATAGTGTAGACTAGGCTACCGTAGACTAGGCTAGTATAGACTAGGCTATTTTAGACTAGGCCAGCTTGTGAAGATCAGGTAAGTGTAGACTAGGCCAGTATAGACTAGGCCAGTATAAAATAGGTGAGTATAGGCCAGGCTAGTGTAGACCAGTTTAGTGTAGACTAGGCCGCTATAGACTAGGCCAGTATAGACTAGGCTAGTGTAGACCAGGCTAGTGTAGACTAGGTTAGTGCAGATCAGGCTAGTGTAGACTTGGCTAGTATAGACTAGGCCAATATAGACTAGGGCAATATAGACCAGGCTCGTGTAGACTAGGCTAGTGTAGATCAGGCTAGTGTAGACTAGGCCAGTATAGACTAGGCCAGTGTACACCAGGCTAGTGTAGACCAGGCTAGTGTAGACTAGGCTAGTGTAGATCAGGCTAGTGTAGATCAAGCTAATGTAGACTAGGCTAGTGTAGACTTGATTAGTGTAGATCAGGCTAGTGTATGACAAGAGCTACATGTATATTGATGAATGTCCACATTGGAATAATCAGCAAATACTGACTGCAACGTTCTCTGCTTCACGGAAACATGGCTCACTGGGAAGACGCTATCCGATGCGGTGCAGCCAACGGGTTTCTCCACGCATCGCGCCGACAGAAACAAACATATTTCTGGTAAGAAGAGTGGCGGGGGCGTATGCCTCATGACTAACGAGACATGGTGTGATGAAGGAAACATACAGGAACTCAAATCCTTCTGTTCACCTGATTTAGAATTCCTCACAATCAAATGTAGATTGCATTATCTTCCAAGAGAATTCTCTTTGATTATAATCACAGCCGTATATATCCCCCCCCCCAAGCAGACACATCGATGGCTCTGAACAAACTTTATTTAACTCTTTGCAAACTGGAAACCATTTATCCGGAGGCTGCATTCATTGTAGCTGGGGATTTTAACAAAGCTCATCTGAAAACAAGACTCCCTAAATTTTATCAGCATATCGATTGCGCAACCAGGGGTGGTAAAACCTTGGATCATTGTTACTCTAACTTCCGCGACGCATATAAGGCCCTGCCCCGCCCCCCTTTCGGAAAAGCTGACCACGACTCCATTTTGCTGATCCCTGCCTACAGGCAGAAACTAAAACAAGAGGCTCCCACGCTGAGGTCTGTCCAACGCTGGTCAGACCAAGCTGACTCCACACTCCAAGACTGCTTCCATCACGTGGACTGGGACATGTTTCGTATTGCGTCAGATAAAAATATTGACGAATACGCTGATTCGGTGTGCGAGTTCATTAGAACGTGCGTCGAAGATGTCGTTCCCATAGCAACGATAAAAACATTCCCTAACCAGAAACCGTGGATTGATGGCAGCATTCGCGTGAAACTGAAAGCGCGAACCACTGCTTTTAATCAGGGCAAGGTGTCTGGCAACATGACCGAATACAAACAGTGCAGCTATTCCCTCCGCAAGGCTATTAAACAAGCTAAGCGTCAGTACAGAGACAAAGTGGAATCTCAATTCAATGGCTCAGACACAAGAGGCATGTGGCAGGGTCTACAGTCAATCACGGACTACAAGAAGAAACCCAGCCCAGTCACGGACCAGGATGTCTTGCTCCCAGGCAGACTAAATAACTTTTTTGCCCGCTTTGAGGACAATACAGTGCCACTGACACGGCCTGCAACGAAAACATGCGGTCTCTCCTTCACTGCAGCCGAGGTGAGTAAGACATTTAAACGTGTTAACCCTCGCAAGGCTGCAGGCCCAGACGGCATCCCCAGCCGCGCCCTCAGAGCATGCGCAGACCAGCTGGCCGGTGTGTTTACGGACATATTCAATCAATCCCTATACCAGTCTGCTGTTCCCACATGCTTCAAGAGGGCCACCATTGTTCCTGTTCCCAAGAAAGCTAAGGTAACTGAGCTAAACGACTACCACCCCGTAGCACTCACTTCCGTCATCATGAAGTGCTTTGAGAGACTAGTCAAGGACCATATCACCTCCACCCTACCTGACACCCTAGACCCACTCCAATTTGTTTACCGCCCAAATAGGTCCACAGACGATGCAATCTCACACTGCACACTGCCCTAACCCACCTGGACAAGAGGAATACCTATGTGAGAATGCTGTTCATCGACTACAGCTCGGCATTCAACACCATAGTACCCTCCAAGCTCGTCATCAAGCTCGAGACCCTGGGTCTCAACCCCGCCCTGTGCATCTGGGTACTGGACTTCCTGACGGGCCGCCCCCAGGTGGTGAGGGTAGGCAACAACATCTCCTCCCCGCTGATCCTCAACACGGGGGCCCCACAAGGGTGCGTTCTGAGCCCTCTCCTGTACTCCCTGTTCACTCACGACTGCGTGGCCACGCACGCCTCCAACTCAATCATCAAGTTTGCGGACGACACAACAGTGGTAGGCTTGATTACCAACAACGACGAGACGGCCTACAGGGAGGAGGTGAGGGCCCTCGGAGTGTGGTGTCAGGAAAATAACCTCACACTCAACGTCAACAAAACTAAGGAGATGATTGTGGACTTCAGGAAACAGCAGAGGGAACACCCCCCTATCCACATCGATGGAACAGTAGTGGAGAGGGTAGCAAGTTTTAAGTTCCTCGGCATACACATCACAGACAAACTGAATTGGTCCACTCACACTGACAGCGTCGTGAAGAAGGCGCAGCAGCGTCTCTTCAACCTCAGGAGGCTGAAGAAATTCGGCTTGTCACCAAAAGGACATCAACCACCCGAATCGAATCACTGCCTGTTCACCCCGCTATCATCCAGAAGGCGAGGTCAGTACAGGTGCATCAAAGCTGGGACCGAGAGACTGAAAAACAGCTTCTATCTCAAGGCCATCAGACTGTTAAACAGCCACCACTAACATTGAGTGGCTGTTGCCAACACACTGTCATTGACACTGACCCAACTCCAGCCACTTTAATAATGGGAATTGATGGGAAATGATGTAAATATATCACTAGCCACTTTAAACAATGCTACCTTATATAATGTTACTTACCCTACATTATTCATCTCATATGCATACGTATATACTGTACTCTACATCATCGACTGCATCCTTATGTAACACATGTATCACTAGCCACTTTAACTATGCCACTTTGTTTACTTTGTCTACATACTCATCTCATATGTATATACTGTACTCGATACCATCTACTGTATGCTGCTCTGTACTATCACTCATTCATATATCCTTATGTACATATTCTTTATCCCCTTACACTGTGTATAAGACAGTAGTTTTGGAATTGTTAGTTAGATTACTTGTTGGTTAACACTGCATTGTCGGAACTAGAAGCACAAGCATTTCGCTACACTCGCATTAACATCTGCTAACCATGTGTATGTGACAAATACAATTTGATTTGATTTACTGTGAATTAAATATTAATGAACATGTGTGCTGATTTTACCATCCCTACAGCCCTTCCTTTTTCATTCACATTCCATCCTCACACACCCTCACACTTCTGGATCCTAGCCCTCTTCCTCTCCCTTCCTTTCATTTCCCCCCTCATTCTGCTGGCTCTTATTGGCAAGAGGAGGTCAGTGGAGGTAGAGTGAGCTCGATGTGTCTGTGCTGAGGAGTAAGTGAACTCTGGTTCTGGTTCTGACCTTTGAGAATCTCATCTCTCTTCCTACTCTGGTCATCGTTCCTGCATAACGTCACTCCACACCCCAGAGAGGACCTTCATCAACACACCTGCCTCTCTTTCTCACTCCCTTTCTTTCTCTCTCTCTGTTTCTGATCCCATTTCCAACATTGTCTCAGTCATCAAACATTCATTTATTCATTATTTTTGTCAAAGAAAATATCTTCGTTGTTTTTCACCAAGAGCTGTACCCATAGGGGATAGCACATTTACATATAGGCGACAGCACCAATTACATGAGACAATATTGTATACATAAGTTTAGTATGCAAAATTGCCATACTGTGATAACATTACAGTAGATTCTTAGCATATACAAAGCTGTTATTCCTCTCTCCCTCATTGTTCTTTCTCTCCCCCTCTCTCCTCCATCTCACTCCACATCTACTCCATCTCTCTCCCTCTCTCCTCCATCTTTCCCCATCTCCTCCATCTCTCTCCCTCTCTCCCCCATCGTTCCCCATCTCCTCCATCTCTCCCCCTCTCTCCCCATCGTTCCCCATCTCCTCCATCTCTCTCCCTCTCTCCTCCATCTTTCCCCATCTCCTCCATCTCTCCCCCTCTCTCCCCCATCGTTCCCCATCTCCTCCATCTCTCCCCCTCTCTCCCCCATCGTTCCCCATCTCCTCCATCTCTCTCCCTCTCTCCTCCATCTTTCCCCATCTCCTCCATCTCTCTCCCTCTCTCCCCCATCGTTCCCCATCTCCTCCATCTCTCCCCCTCTCTCCCCCATCGTTCCCCATCTACTCCATCTCTCTCCCTCTCTCCTCCATCTTTCCCCATCTCCTCCAACTCTCCCCCTGTTTCCTCCATCTTTACCCATCTCCTCCATCTCTCTCCCTCCCTCCATCTTTCTACCATCTCCTCTATCTCTCTCCCTCTCTCCTCCATCTCATCCATCTCTCCCCAGGTTTTCTCCATCTCCTCTATCTCTCTCCCTCTCTCCACCATCTTTCCACCATCTCCTCCAACTCTCCCCCTGTTTCCTCCATCTTTACCCATCTCCTCCATCTCTCTCCCTCCCTCCATCTTTCTACCATCTCCTCTATCTCTCTCCCTCTCTCCTCCATCTCATCCATCTCTCCCCAGGTTTTCTCCATCTCCTCTATCTCTCCTCCTCTCTCCACCATCTTTCCACCATCTCCTCCATCTCTCCCCCATCGTTCCCCATCTCCTCCATCTCTCTTCCTCTATTCTCCACCTTTCTCCATCTCCTCATCTTTTTCCCTCTCTCCACCATCTTTCCCCATCTCCTCACCATCTTTCCCCATCTCCTCCATCTCTCTTCCTCTATTCTCCACCTTTCCCCATCTCCTCATCTTTCTCCCTCTCTCCACCATCTTTCCCCATCTCCTCACCATCTTTCCCCATCTCCTCCATCTCTCTTCCTCTTTTCTCCACCTTTCTCCATCTCCTCATCTTTCTCCATCTCTCCACCATCTTTCCCCATCTCCTCACCATCTTTCCCCATCTCCTCCATCTCTCTTCCTCTATTCTCCACCTTTCCCCATCTCCTCATCTTTCTCCCTCTCTCCACCATCTTTCCCCATCTCCTCACCATCTTTCCCCATCTCCTCCATCTCTCTTCCTCTTTTCTCCACCTTTCTCCATCTCCTCCATCTCTCTCACACTCTCTCATCCATCTTTCCCCATCTCTCCCCCACCTTTCCCCATCTCCTCCATCTCTTCCTCTTTTCTCCACCTTTCCCCATCTCCTCATCTTTCTCCCTCTCTCCACCATCTTTCCCCATCTCCTCCAGCTCTCTCCCTCTCTTCAGACAATCACACTGGGCTGTCGCTGCCTCCTTCACTTCATTTGGATCTCCTTCACCGCAAATAAATCTTGTTCATAGAACACCTTATCAAACCCAGGCCTGTGGTCTCAGGTGGACCAATTCAAATAGTATTACATTCTGTCTGTGAGAACACACAACACAAAGGTTGGGCTCAAACAATCCTATGTGTTCACGGGTCGCACATACAAATACAAACATTTACAAACACACAACCACCCTTACCCCAATCTACCTTCAATTTTTCTCACTCTCTATTTTTTCTTGGTCTCTCGCTCACTCTTTCTTTCTCCTTCCCCTCCCCTGACATTCTCCTGGGGTCATTGATTGACAGCTGGACCGCTCTACCTGGTGGAATTGTTGGGAGACAGAGGATTTTTGTAATTTTCCACGTGTTCGGGAAATCATTGGCTTTCTGTGAGAAAGAATAGGACCTGGCACAGCTCCTCCACCAGATTGACCTATGTAAAATACTTATTTTTTTATTTGAGAGATAGCTGTTACCTGAGCATGCCTCTCGAGGGACTACGTATTGAGACCCGAGCGGTGTGTACCTACATTATTGGAATATGAATGACTCCCAAAGCAATAGCGTAAACTTATGACCAGGTCAGAGACTCTGGGTCACACTCACCTATGCTGGTCACCTGTGTATTAATGCCTGAGAAGCGCTCCACTTTCATTTATGAACATATGCCTAGAATTTTTATTATATAAAACATCTAAATCTATAATACACGCAATGAAACACAATTAATGCAAACCCCTGGAATCTCACATACTGTATCACTGCAGAATCTTGAAACAAACGATGGCTTTGGGTGAAACCCAACAAAAACATTTTAATCCCTCTATTCCTGTCCCTCATCATGTGTTGTTCCTGTGGTCCTTTCCCTTTTCACATTACACAGCAAAAAAACTTTAGCGCAGCACTTGTCTGGTCAATACGGAGGAGATGCTGTGATCCCCTGGCACTTTACTACACTACAGGAGGACCTAGTGGAAGAGGGAGAGAGGCTGGCAATTGTGTCATTTCCCCACAGGCCAGGGGTGGTGAGGGTTTTTTGTGGAGCCCTGCTCTGAGGACTGGACAGGCAGGCACTACAACATGAAAAGAAATAGGCAGTGAAGCAGCTGCTTGGGGCTGGAGGGCCGGAGGGATGGCCGGAGGGAGGGTCGGAGGGAGGGTCGGAGGGAGGGCCGGACACTCAAAGAGCTGCTAACCTGACTCTTTCATGTCCTGGCTCCTCTGAGCCACTCTCTCATTCCCTCACTCTTTCTTACCTTTCTAGGCTCTACACATACATGTCCAGAAAGCAGCGCAATATAGTAATATGTATTCCAAACGTGTACTCAAACTGACTTTATCAGATGTTCAACATTTTCTCTATCACACAGTACGGAACCATTTCCAAGAAAAGACAGGGAGACACAGATAATGGGACAGAGAGGCATGCTGTTTTTCATTCAGCAAGGAATTGTATCACATTTCTTGATCATTGTTAATGTTTGAAGTACTGTAGTTTAGCTCTGGCTACTGTGGAAACAGCTCTATACGGATTGCAGCCCACCTAGCTTTTCTGGGGATCCTTCGCCTGATGGCATAATCTCACATATTTTGTGTTGGCATTGGAGAATTTCAATTGTGAGTAATATCCATTGTAGAAATACAAACAAATTTATCAATTTCGTAGCCTTGTTGGAATTAACGATGCAATTCATCATGTCCTTGTCTATTTTGATTGATCCTCTTATTTCTTTGTCAATAATCCAAATGATCTCTCTTTAGCATGTTTTACTGAAGTAGTGCAGGTGTGATTAGAGAGGGCTGTGTCTCACAGGACAGTGTCCTGCAGAGTGGGGTTTCAGTAGGTGCCAGAAAAGACCACAATTACACTGTAACCTTAGCTACTGGTTCTGAACAGTCCAATCAAACACAGGCTCTTTCTACAGTGGGACATACCCTAGTAGTGAACAGTTCAAGTTCAAAGTTGAAACTGAGAAAGAATACAAACAGACAAGCATCCCAACACAGAGTGCAGACATGGAACTTGTGTGAAATTGGGCCCCCCAGTGTCATATATGGCATTTCAATGAAAGAAATTAGAGGATTATGGCTGATTTAGAAATGTGTCATAATCTTTGAGACAGCAATAATCCTGCCATTCCACAAGGGAAACAATAATATTAGTAATTTCAATTTCAACAGATTGTTTTTTCATTGTACAATATGTGTTCTATCTATCAGAGTGAGCAAAACAGCTGGTGGAATGGTTACTAAACTTTGCACCACTAAACTACTCAACTTTACACTCTTTCATCCACTGCCTTTAAACAAGAATGTCCTATTAACGTCTTCTGATTAGCGCTGTAGTAATGTTAGCATCACCGTTCACACCAAGACAAGCTTCACTGAAAGGAGAAATCTATATCAAGCCCAAAAATAATTACACAAAGTAATGAAGCTGGGAATCGATAGTGTGTTGTAACCATGGAGCCAAAGATTAAGTCTGCTTGTGAACAAAGGAGATGCACGTTAATCCCGGATTGCTTTTGTTAGAATTCCGGTGAACTAATTGGATATGTTGAGTAAAGAGCAGACAGAGAGCAATGAAGGCCATCCGGCCGGCTTCTTTATAACTCCAGTACACCACCACTCAATGACACAGGAGCTATTTTTAATTGTGCATTTGTACAAAAGAGCAATTGGTGATTCGGATGTGTCGTTAAGTAACTACATGACCCTGTAAATGTTGTAAAACCACAATAACTGAAAACTCAGTATTTGTACTAAAAGTCCACCGGAGGACAATAAAAATAATTAGTGTTGTTCTCAATGCCAACGCATGGAGTCCTAGCCAGTTCAGTCTGTTCTAAACCCACAAACAACACACAGCCAGAGGTTATGGTTCCTTTTAGCTGAAGCCTTGATGTCATCAGCAGAGTCACTTGAGGTCATGGAGAAACAACGGTTGAGCTGACTGAGAGGAAATGGGCTGGCTCAACGCTACGTGTGTATGGTAATAAGAGCATTGTCTGGTGCTTTTTGAGCATGCTGAATTGCATAAGTCACCTTGTCAAGAAAGAGACACAGTCAATCCACCCACTGACCTGTTGTGGGAGATGTAATTATCCACAGTTCCTCGCCAGATTTACACATAATTGATGCTTATTTCCTCAGGAAGGGTTGAAATCTGTATTGATTGTCAATTTAAGATGGCCAGGTTTATCACCAGGCCTTTCATCCTCCTCCCCTCTGAATCAATACAAATTTCACCCAAACAATTTCCTTCAGGCCTGCGTCAAGATTCTCAGAACAAAAGCCCCTCTCGGTCAGAACCTATCAACACAAAGACACAATGGTACCTTGAAAACAGAGGCCTACAGCCTGTGTTTCATCACACAGATGGGGTTCACCCCCAACACATTACATCTCATTACACTGCTGTCTCACACACTAATCTATGAAGTAATTTACCTTTGTTGAAGGCAATTAAATAGATTGACAGACTCATGGAAAACAGTCCCCAGAGCGCCAACACCACCACAGCTTCCTCCTGTCCCTTGGGTTGTTTTCAGAATCTCAGTGCTTGTGTGTTAGTTAGACTACGTCACTAAGGCTGGAAGGGAAAAGTACATTATGAAAAACCCGGCCACTTACATGCTAATCAATCAGGCTATATGTAATGGAAACCTCTGTTGACGGTCCCATATAATTCGTATAGGCCATCTAAGCTGCATAGCTCTCCTCATCTCAACACCTCTCAACTCCATCTATAGTGTTTCAATGGTGTCAGTTTCTGCACCACCACCTAAACAACCTCTCTCTGTCACAGCAGTGACTGATAGTGACAGAGATACAGTCCAGCACAATGAGATAGGCCACATCCCTCCATAGTGCAGCTGCTGTAGCGTAAGTAAAGCTGTCTCCCATCTGAGTCAGGCTCTGTTGTTCTGTCTCTGTGGGCCACATCCTCTCCATACTATAATGGTGTTCACTGAGCCAGAACCACATGGAGGAACACTGGGGTTGAGGGGTGAGCATCCCTCTGTGTCTCTGGAATGGATCCTCTCCAATTGGATCTAGGGAACAGAGTGGGTGCTGAATTACTGGAGCAGGAGGTCAGTCAGAATGAGGTGACAGTCAGCTGGTTGGTGCCATCGGCTGGTCACGTAATGCGACCCCTGTGGGCCTAGTCCTAGGAGATATCAGGCTCTATCCATCATGATGTCACCTGCTCTAAAATCCTATTTTCAAACAGGTTACACAGTGTGTGCATATACTTGTCATGTCATTAACTAAATCCTGTATCTTAAGAATATTGTTTATTCAGTAGCCATATCATCATAGAACATCTTATTTATCAAGCACAAATCTCTACAACTATGGGGACACAGGAGGAGCCGTTAGACTACAAAAAGCAAACAGCAAAACAAGGCCTTTGTGTTAATATTCGTCTACTGGTGGTATCTGAGGCAGACTTCATTAATTCCTAATATCACTGGAGGTCCTGTAACAGTGATTGAATTTGTGCAGGACACAGCAGCAGAGTCAGACATCAGAGCATACAGGGGAATCTCAGCCCCAAAATGACAGGAGAAAAAATATGGGCGGATGGCAAAGCATCATACTCTGTGGTAACGGACTCTAATGACTCCATTTAGCCACTTCATTTTAGCACCTCTCGCTGAATAAAACACAAACTATTTTGGTAAGGGCTTTGAGTAGAGGAGTCAAAGCACAATTACCCAGAAGCAATTGAACAACAGTAGAGTCAGCGCAGAGCTAATTGAATGACAGGCCAGGGGAATGGCACTGAAACAGATGTTGGACATTGCGGCTATCGCCAAATACAGACGACATGATACAGTTCAACAGTGTTTCTACCACTAAACAGTGTAGCACTGAGCAATGCATAAGTGGAAAAGTCATTTCATGTAATTTGATCAGTGATTATGAATACATTGTTGCTTGAACAGTGTGCATTGCAAACTCACCGCTGCCTCAGTCTGTTGTATGGATTTGACATGTTGTCTGTGTTGTACTGTAGAGTATGTTTTTCAGGAGGAGGATGAAAGCTGGGATGCCTCAGGTCATGCAGCTCATCTCTGGCCCGGAGTGAAGTTCAGTTTTTCATTCCCCAAACAAAGATGATCCTTCCCATGATCTCCTATCAGGTATCCAGAACGAGAGGGAATCAGGGGAAGATCAGCTTGGCTCTTTGTCTCCTCTTTGGCTGTGAAAGAGTGAATAAATGAGAGGGAGGCAAAGAGAAGAGGACAGAGGTTACATGAGGAATAGGCATACAGCAGCTGGAGAACACTGGTCAGGGTGATGAAACATTCCATCCGTGATGGTAACAGTGTTGAATTACAGTAGCTATGTGTTGCATTGTGTTAATGATTTTTAGTTGAAAATAGTCTGAAAAATCCACACAAAGTAGCCTAGCGTACCAAATGAACATAATACGCCACCTAATTCTGGTCTTTCAATGTGTGACATTGAGCGAAGTTGGTTTGCATGGCCCGGTGGCCTGGGTGGGTGGGGTTTGCTCATTTTCGACCATTCCCTTGACACTAATCTAACATCTCAAGATGTATTTTTCATACAACTGATTTGAGAACAAAAGGTGATGCACTATAGTACCTCGTTCCATTCAGGGAAAGCTCCTTGAATCAGGGTATGCCTAGGACCTTACTCCACTCACTGTGGTTAGAGACAAGGAAAAAAGAGGCTTGAGAGAGAGGGAACTGTTAAGAAACACTCTGTATTCTAATTGCGCAGTGCAGACCATTAAACTGCACATCTGGCTTTGCCTGCATTTCTAATAATGCGATTCATCTATTGATCTCAGTTTCTACTGTGTCGATGGCTGTTACAGGAAACAGAACAGGGGATGTGGCTATTACAGGAAACAGCTAGAGCAGGGGATGTGGCTATTACAGGAAACAGCTAGAGCAGGGGATGTGGCTATTACAGGAAACAGCTAGAGCAGGGGATGTGGCTATTGCAGGAAACAGCTAGAGTAGGGGATGTGGCTATTGCAGGAAACAGCTAGAGTAGGGGATGTGGCTATTGCAGGAAACAGCTAGAGCAGGGGATGTGGCTATTGCAGGAAACAGCTAGAGCAGGGGATGTGGCTATTGCAGGAAACAGCTAGAGCAGGGGATGTGGCTATTGCAGGAAACAGCTAGAGCAGGGGATGTGGCTATTGCAGGAAACAGCTAGAGCAGGGGATGTGGCTATTGCAGGAAACAGCTAGAGCAGGGGATGTGGCTATTGCAGGAAACAGCTAGAGTAGGGGATGTCGCTATTGCAGGAAACAGCTAGAGCAGGGGATGTGGCTATTGCAGGAAACAGCTAGAGTAGGGGATGTGGCTATTGCAGGAAACAGCTAGAGTAGGGGATGTGGCTATTGCAGGAAACAGCTAGAGCAGGAGATGTGGCTGTTACAGGACAAAGCAAGAGCAGGGGATGTGGCTGTTACAGGAAACAGCTAGAGCAGGAGAAGTGGCTGTTACAGGACAGAGCAAGAGCAGGGGATGTGGCTGTTACAGGAAACAGGGCAAGAGCATGGGATGTGGCTGTTACAGGAAACAGAGCAAGAGCAGGGGATGTGGCTGTTACAGGAAACAGGTAGAGCGGGGGATGTGGCTATTGCAGGAAACAGCTAGAGCAGGGGATGTGGCTGTTACAGGAAACAGAGCAAGAGCAGGGGATGTGGCTGTTACAGGAAACAGAGCAAGAGCAGGGGATGTGGCTGTTACAGGAAACAGATAGAGTAGGGGATGTGGCTATTGCAGGAAACAGCTAGAGCAGGGGATGAGGCTGTTACAGGAAACAGCTAGAGCAGGGGATGTGGCTGTTACAGGAAACAGCTAGAGCAGGGGATGTGGCTATTGCAGGAAACAGCTAGAGCAGGGGATGTGGCTGTTTCAGGACAGAGCAAGAGCAGGGGATGTGGCTGTTACAGGACAGAGCAAGAGCAGGGGATGTGGCTGTTCTAGGACAGAGTAAGAGCAGGGGATGTGGCTGTTACAGGACAGAGCAAGAGCAGGGGATGTGGCTGTTACAGGACAGAGTAAGAGCAGGGGATGTGGCTGTTACAGCACAGAGCAAGAGCAGGGGATGTGGCTGTTACAGGACAGAACAAGAGCAGGGGATGTGGCTGTTACAGGACAGAGCAAGAGCAGGGGATGTGGCTGATACAGGACAGAGCAAGAGCAGGGGATGTGGCTGTTAAAGGACAGAGCAAGAGCAGGGGATGTGGCTTTTACAGGACAGAGCAAGAGCAGGGGATGTGGCTGTTACAGGACAGAGTAAGAGCAGGGGATGTGGCTGTTACAGGAAACAGAGCAAGAGCAGGGGATGTGGCTGTTACAGGACAGAGCAAGAGCAGGGGATGTGGCTGTTACAGGAAACAGCTAGAGCAGGGGATGTGGCTGTTACAGGAAACAGCTAGAGCAGGGGATGTGGCTGTTACAGGAAACAGCTAGAGCAGGGGATGTGGCTGTTACAGGACAGAGCAAGAGCAGGGGATGTGGCTGTTACAGGAAACAGAGCAAGAGCAGGGGATGTGGCTGTTACAGGACAGAGCAAGAGCAGGGGATGTGGCTGTTACAGGACAGAGTAAGAGCAGGGGATGTGGCTGTTACAGGAAATAGAGCAAGAGCAGGGGATGTGGCTGTTACAGGACAGAGCAAGAGCAGGGGATGTGGCTGTTACAGGAAACAGCTAGAGCAGGGGATGTGGCTGTTACAGGAAACAGCTAGAGCAGGGGATGTGGCTGTTACAGGAAACAGCTAGAGCAGGGGATGTGGCTGTTACAGGAAACTGCTAGAGCAGGGGATGTGGCTGTTACAGGACAGAGCAAGAGCAGGGGATGTGGCTGTTACAGGACAGAGCAAGAGCAGGGGATGTGGCTGTTACAGGACAGAGCAAGAGCTGGGGATGTGGCTGTTACAGGAAAAAGAGCAAGATCAGGGGATGTGGCTGTTACAGGATAGAGCAAGAGCAGGGGATGTGACTGTTACAGGAAACAGAGAAAGAGCAGGGGATGTGGCTGATACAGGACAGAGCAAGAGCAGGGGATGTGGCTATTACAGGAAACAGCTAGAGCGGGGGATGTGGCTATTGCAGGAAACAGCAAGAGCAGGAGATGTGGCTGTTGCAGGACAGAGCAAGAGCAGGAGATGTGGCTGTTACAGGACAGAGCAAGAGCAGGAGATGTGGCTGTTACATGACAGAACAAGAGCAGGGGATGTGGCTGTTACAGGACAGAGCAAGAGCAGGAGATGTGGCTGTTACAGGACAGAACAAGAGCAGGGGATGTGGCTGTTACAGGACAGAGCAAGAGCAGGAGATGTGGCTGTTACAGGACAGAGCAAGAGCAGGAGATGTGGCTGTTACAGGACAGAACAAGAGCAGGGGATGTGGCTGTTACAGGACAGAGCAAGAGCAGGGGATGTGGCTGTTACAGGACAGAGCAAGAGCAGGAGATGTGGCTGTTACAGGACAGAGCAAGAGCAGACACACCTTGTGTTTGGACCCCTCAGATGTACTCACCTCATCTGTATTCCCATCCTTAATTATGTTAACTACAGTATTTCTGACAACATTTATTTATTTTTATTTAACCAGGTAGGCCAGTTGAGAAGTTCTCATTTACAACTGCGACCTGACCAAGATAAAGCAAAGCAGTGTGACACAAACAACAACACAGAGTTACACATGGAATAAACAAACATACAGTCAATAACACAATATAAAAGTTTATATACAGTGTGTGCAAATGAAGTAAAATTAGGGAGGTAAGGCAATAAATAGGCCATAGTGGTGAAATAATTTCAATTAAGCAAATAAACACTCCAGTGATAGATGTGCAGAAGATGAATGTGCAAGTAGAGATACTGGGGTGCAAAGGTGCGAAAAAAACAAATATAAATAAAATAAATAACAAAATGGGGATGAAATGGTTAGATGGCTATTTAGAGATGGGCTATATACAGGTGCAGTGATCTGTAAGCTGCTCTGACAGCTGATGCTTAAAGTTAGTGAGGGAGATATGAGTCTCCAGATTCAGTGACTTTTGCCATTTGTTCCAGTAATTGTGAACATAGAACTGGAAGGAAAGGCGGCCAAAGGAGAAATTGGCTTTCGGGGTGACCAGTGAAATATACCTGCTGTAGTGCGTGCTACGGGTTGGTGCTGCTATGGTGACCAGTGAGCTGAGATAAGGCAGGTCTTTACCAAGCAAAGACTTATAGATGACCAGTGGGTTTGGCAATGAAAATGAAGCGAGGGCCAGCCAACGAGAGCATACAGGTCGCAGTGGTGGGTAGTATATGGGGCTTTGGGGACGAAACGGATGGCACTGTGATAGACTGCATCCAATTTGCTGAGTAGAGTGTTGGAGGCTATTTTGTAAATGACATCGCCGAAGTCAAGGATCTGTAGGATAGTCAGTTTTATGAGGGTATGTTTGCAGAACGAGTGAACGATGCTTTGTTGCGAAATAGGAAACCAATTCTAGATTTAATTTTGATTTGTAGATGCTTAATGTGAGTCTGGAAGGAGAGTTTACAGTCTAGCCAGACACCTAGGTATTTGTAGTTGTCCACATATTCCGAACCGTCCAGATTGGTGATGCTGGGAGGGGGGGGGCAGGTGTGGGTAGCGATCGGATGAAGAGCATACATTTAGTTTTACTTGTATTTAAGAGTAGTTGGAGGCCACGGAAGGAGAGTTGTATGGCATTGAAGCTCATCTGGAGGTTAGTTAACACAGTGTCCAAAGAAGGGCCAGAAGTATACAGAATGGTGTGGTCTGCGTAGAGGTGGATCAGAGAATCACCAACCGCAAGAGCGACATCATTGATGTATACAGAGAAAAGAGCCGGCCCGAGAATAGAACCCTGTGGCACCCCCATAGAGACTGCCAGAGGCACTCCGATTTGACACACTGAGTTAAACAGGGTCCTGTGGGTGGCTGGGTGGAAGAGGTGCTGGATGATTTTACCTCTCTTTGTCTGTAATGAGGCTGGGGACCGGGAGAGAGGGGCAGCCCACTGTGTTGGGGAGGGCTTGGGGGGGATGGTGGGCAGGCACCCTTTGATGGCTGCTGATGAGTGGCGAGTATCTCCAGACACTGGGATGAGAGCTGGCAGGGCCTGGGTCTTTCCAGATGGGGCCTCATCTGGCCTTACCTCCCCAGCCCTCCCCTGTCCTCAGATCCTCTCTACTGAAGAGTGGAGTGCAGCCCAGTAAAGCCCCGCTCATTTCAGCCCAAATGAAGATGAGAGGTGTCTGGTAGATCAAAAGTGGAGACTGACTGCCAGACGGTTCAAAGAGATCCAAGGCTGACATTTAGGGTTTGACTACAGACCGGGAGGGGAGGTGGAAAGGTTAGGTTTTGGGGGATTGAATAACGTACAGAAAAAGTGACAGATGGGAACAGTGGAATATGAATTGTTGAATATCAATCAAGAATACAAAGACAAAGAGTAGAGATGTGAGGGACAATGCTAGAGGGGAGCGGAGGAAAGACTATGAGTGGTTTGAGTGGTTCGAGTCCTGAATGCTGATTGACTTTTTACTGTTCTAATTACATTTATAACCAGTTTATAATAGCTATAAGGCACCTTGGGGGTTGTGGTATATGGCCAATATTCCACGTTTAAGGGCTGTATCCAGAGAAAACAGTCCCTCAATTGAAATGCTAATACAATATTCCCTTTCTGCTCTGAATATGCCAGACATCTTCCTCGTCATTAACCCTCAAATCCCCAAGCAGCATGGAGGAGCTTATAGGGTTGGAGAGGAGGAAGGATGCTCTTGGAATTCCACCATTTAGCCGGCAGCAGGCAGTTGGCTGGGGCTGATTGGAGCATTATAAACTCTGGATTGAAAAATAACTTCCTTTGTGTTTGCCCTCACCTCATTTGTAAAGCTCTCCTCAAATCTGTTTCACATTTGCCCATGATAGCAATCACAAAATAGTGGATGCTGCTGACTGTTAATCAAAATGAGCTTTTTTCGTTCCAAATAACAAACTGTCCCTGGACAATCCCATTGAGCATACATTGGTGGACAAAAACCAATTATTGATATGAATGTTCTCATACTTGTCACAGTAATTGAACTCTACATTGCTTTGGTTGCATCATTTAAAGTTGAACACAGATTAATGTGTGAATCTTCGCTTTGAAAATTGCCTGGGCAGAAGCTAAAAGCTCATTTAATGGGCACGATGAGCAGTATGACACTAGGTAAGAGGTTTCCTTCTTATGGCTGCCATCCCATTAACAGGATAATTGTCATCAACAACCGCTGAATTGCATAGTGCCACATTCAAATAATATTACTAAAAATATTTATATTCATGAAATCACAGGTGCAATATAGCAAAACACAGCTTAGCCTTTTGTTAATCCACCTGTCGTCTCAGATTTTGAAAATATGCTTCGCAGCAAAAGCAATCCAAGCGTTTATCAAGCAAGTTTATCGATTGCTCGACAAAGCATTATGTACACCTAGCATCAAGTAGCTTGGTCACGAAAATCAGAAAAGCAATCAAATTAATCGTTTTCACTCACGAGACTCCCAGTTACACAATAAATGTTCCTTTTGTTCCATAAAGATTATTTTTATATGTCTGAAGACTGTTGACACCTTGAGGAAGCGATAGGAAAAGGAATCTGGTTGATATGCCTTTAAATGGAGCAAAGGCAGGCTATGGAACATGGAGTTTTCAAAATAGAAGCCACCTCCTGGTTTGATTTTCCTCAGGGTTTCGCCTGGAATATCAGTTCTGTTATACTGACAGACAATATTTTGACAGTTTTGGAAACTGTAGAGTGTTTTCTATCCAATACTAATAATAATATGCATATATTAGCAACTGAGACTGGGGAGCTGGCCGTTTACTCTGGGCACCTTTTCATCCAAGCTACTCAATACTGCCCCTGCAGCCATAAGAATTAATGTGAAGGTTCTTTTCGGCCAGCTTTTCTCTCCACTAAGTAGAGAGGGGCCTAAAGAGAGGTGCTGTCTACTCTTCAGGACATTATTATTTATTGACGACCATTTACAATCACTCAAATAATGGTGACTATGAGTTTAGCAATCCTTACAAGTACAGTACATGAACTAAGAGGAAAGAACATGTTATAATAAATTAAGGCCTGCAACTGCATAATTGTATGACTCAATCCAGTCCTGTCATTCCCCTCCATACTGTCCTTTCAGAGGAGCAAAGATTTCCAATGCATGGTAGATTCCTCCATGGAGCTCCTTGGAAAGCCCCCCTCCCCCAATCCCCCTGAACAGAGAGCTAAGCAGCATCCCCCATGGGTCTGGTCTGTGTGGAGGGAGGTTGTGGCTGGGCTGCCTGTCCAAGCCCTGGGAGTCAATCGATGCAAATCACTGGAAACCTCTGAGGAGAAAAGAGTAGGAGAACATAACTATGCACTCAGTGATGCCCTCCATCTGTCCTGCTCATCTGTAAACTGACTATCTCTATCCCACAAACCACATAACACCATCTCAGATCACCCTCATATACATTTTAGTAATTTAGGAGACACTCTTATCCAGAGGGACTAACAGTGGTGAGTGCCTACGGTTTTAGTACTAGTCCATGGTGGGCATTGAACCCACAACCTTTGCTATGCAAGCGCCATTCTCTAGCAACTGCTCAACACGGGACCCTCACATCAAAGACTATGTAATAATTGTCAAAAACAGTGTGCTGGGTAATCAACCTGGGTGTAGATTGTCAGGTGCATTCATGTTCAGAAAAGAAAAGGATCAAATCGACATCTTAACATCCTAACAAAAAATGTTAAGCATGTTCCTCTAAGATGGTATGCTGTGCATTCAGGAAAGTATTCAGACCCGTTTACTTTTTCCACATTTTGTTAAGTTACAGTCTAATTCTAAAATGTATGCTTTTTTCCACATATACCCAATAACGACAATGTGAAAACTGATTTTTTGAATTTTTACAAATGTATTAAAAATGTAAAATAAACAGAAATCCCTTATTTACATAAATATTCAGACCCTTTGCGATGAGACACAGAATTGAGCTCAAGTGCATCCTGTTTCCATTAATCATCCTTGAGTTGTTTCTACAACTTGATTGGAATCCAGCTGTGGTAAAGTCAATTGATTGAACATGATTTGGAAAGGCAAACACCTGTCCATGTAAGGTCCCACAGTTGACAGTGCATGTCAGAAGAAAAACCAAGCCACAAGGAAGAAGGAATTGTCCTTAGAGCTCAGAGACAGTATTGTGACGAAGCTCAGATCTGGGGAAGGGTACCTGTTACAGGAATTAAATTCCTCTATGTTTTAACAACCAATTCAAATTAAACACTGTCAATTCATAAGGATATGTATGACCCTTATTAGTATAAAAATGGACAGGGCCCAGTCTTAAAGTCAAACAGCAGCCTTTATTCACGAGAGTACTGCTCCTTACACATTTTACCACAGGTTATAAGCTGAAAATGACGTCATTAGTTTCAGTACCAACCCATGCCATCTCCGCTCTAATACAAAGGCTGTATGGTTCTCACATCATCTCTCCCTATTAAGATGATATATGACTTGAGCTTCGGACAGCTGGTGTAGATAAGCCTTCTAGCCAGTCTGGCTATGAGTTCATTCATTTCTACCATGGTGCAGACAGTCATTGTTCTAATTCTTGATTATATTTACACACATTATATTCAGTACTAAGATTTAAAAGAAAATTCATACATATACAGTAACATAATAGTATTCTGATTAGTACATATACAGTAACATAATAGTATTCTGATTAGTCAGTCCTGATTGAAATGTATACATAATTAGTCATCATTGATAAAAATTCCCTTAACATATCCAACCTTTGATTAAATATTATACATCCAATCACACATGCAGTTCTATTGTAATATTAAAAAGTTATTTTTATCAGAAATATTCTTTGTTATCAAAACATCACCGAAACATAACCCACGACTGTTTCCTAGGCCTACATCAGAATCATCATACATACATCAGAACTCTTCTTATCAGTCTAATACTAGGGTGTCGACCAATATTGAAACAAGATACAACCTAACCTCCCTAAACATCAAAAATGGTCTCATCAAATATAAATTCCCCGCAAATGAAGGATCCAGATTTGTCCACTTGTTCTGTAGACATGCATTCAGCACTCCACGGGTCAGAACCTGGAATCGGCTGGTACCTCATCCTCTATTGTCATCGATTTCTCCAGAGTCCTGGAAATAAGGCCTCGTACACAGGGAATTAGACAACAGCCCCATAAAAATAAAACAGTCACACAAGTGAATGTAGTCCATAATACAGTGATCATAATATTTTTCCATTTTCCAAACGTACTATCAAACCAATTAGTCAGATAAGTATCCACCCGAGAGTTTTCTGCCAAACCGTGAGCCAGGGTGGTCAAACCAGCTGAGGCTTCGTCACTGATTCGTCCGGAGCTGTGTTATTTGGGATGTAAGCACAAACATGGCCCCGAAAATCACGCATACTCCTCCCTTTTCAGCCAATAACATATCTAATGCAATTCTATTCTGCCAAGCCATTAGGCTGGTTGCTTCAGTCTGTTCTGCAAAACCTTTAATAGCATCTCTGGTATAATTGGTAAAGCGCTGTTGATTATAATAAATATAATTAATCCAGTCCACGTTCTTATTGAGAGTAGACCACCCGGAAATGCTTCACTCTAATCCTGCTAGGATCTGATTTCTTGCTTTGAACTCATCTGGCACCCCCCTGGAACCCCAATGTTATCAATGTATACTTTGTCATCAAAAGACCCAGACGGAGTAGCTCTTTTCACCCGTTTGGCTAAACTTCATGTCTTGGTCTTGAATGATTGTGAAAGGCATTCCCAAATGTACAAGGAGCATAATCCTGTCCAATCTGCCGGTAAAACCTCGCCCTGACGCCCTGCTATTTATATATGTTCTTAAATATATATATTTACTGATTTAAACAGTAATTCCTTTCTCTCCTATCTCTCAAATGCCACTAAAAGTTTCACTGTTTGACTATCTAAAATCATTGATTTTAGAAAAACCATAAGTGGCCATCTCTAAAGTCTATAAGTGGCAATCTCTAAAGTCCTTACATTTCCTTAATCAATCTATCTTAATCCTTACAATAATCCTAAATCATCACAGATGTCCTATATTCCTGTTAAATGTAATACTATTTTTTTAAAAACCTCTGAATAGTCAAACAAAGCAAAAACAAATGCTAACTATATTCAAAATCCTTCCTACACTTACAAGCTCTTTCCTTCAGAGATCCTCAGTATTCTATCTGACAATAACATGAATTTAATATATGTTGCATAGTGTGGAATACCTTATCTACAGTAATTTATCACCCCTAAGAACTGAAACTTATTTTTCTATGTAATTTCCTGCCCTATTGGCTTAATAAGGTGTCCTGTCCAAACCCCAAAGGACCATGTTTTATCTCCCCCTATTTATTCTCAATGATAAATAGGATTATTTTCTGTTGTAATACCAAATCAATAATAGCCAATTCAAAAACTTCACAGCTAATATTGTAAAACAGAATCCTGAAACACTTTCTCTTCAGTGATTCAAACAATAATTCTAAAACCCAAACTAAAACTCCATTATAATTAATTTACCTTAAAACTTGTAACCTAAAATACTTGTAACCCACAAATTCATTATACAAATGGCTCTCCCTTGAGACTGATCAGACCGCAAAAGATAGCCATGATAAGGTCAATAGGTCATACCACCCTTTTATAGTCAAGTTCTATACTACATTAGACATATTAAAGAACCCTTTATCCTTAAAAAAAAATTCACTTGTGTAATTACAACTCATAAAATAAAAACTCATAAAGTTCCATATGTGAGCGTGCCTCTTTAAAATACCTTTGCACTAAAACAAATAGTCCTAACAAATGTTTTATGTGTATATATTTGCAAACCTTAATGAATAAACAATTTAATAAACTTCCAGGTCTTTTTCAATTTGGTCATTTATTCCCTCAATCTCACCCACTCTCCCAAGATTATAATCCCAGGAAACATCTAAAAGTGAGACAACATCAATTTTCCCAGAAGAAAACAAAACGCCTAACTAGCATTCACTATGCTACTTCGATTCAGAAACTCAAAAGTGAACTATAAACTAAACCTAATGATAATTCCCCTTTACCTCAAATCATTCATCATAAGTTTTAAACAACGTCAATGTATACATTTACTTGAATGAACATGCTACCCTTAGATACAATTAACCAGATAACATTATTATCCAATGTATTACTTATTCCCTCTGCCGCAAATGTTGTACATTTCTCAGTGTAAGAAATCCGTAATTTATCCCAGATATTTAATAAAAATGTAAACGCATTCTCCCATGGCTCCTTCAATTTACATATTTTAGATAACTTCCATCCGTCCCGGAATAAGGAATCCTACTTAAACACACCAGAATACAATGTTTAATTAAGTTAAATCAAACCCTAAAATTGAACCAAATAAACAAACCACTTGTATCAGCAAAAAACGAACTAAACAAAAACTCACTACTATAATGCTTCAGATGACTAAATTCCTCAGAGACTCACGTTTACATCTCAATAAAACAAATCATCATCTGCATGTTCCTCAAGAAAAACACAACTGCCCCTGTTACAGATGTCTACGTATCAGGGGAAAAGCTCAAATAACCAAATTCAACCTAGCTAATTTCCTGAAACATGGAATGATGTTTTACTATAGAGGTTGCTTTTCAACATTAATACCCTAACATTGTTCCACATAATGGAAACAGTGCTCAAATTCACTGGTGTTACATAAACAATCAATAGCCATCAAAATCCATTATCACCATGTTTTACGATTCAGACATCCAGTCTCCCTTTCTCTTGGCCTAATACAGTCCAAATAAATGCCACAAATCAATGATTCCCACCTAGCGAATCAGCTGCTAGTTTGTAGCATCTTTCCTGACTATCCTGACGACTTACACATTTTTAAAAATGTATTTTGAAATTTTTATCAACTTCTGAAAAGTGACTCAAAACAATAATGCACGCATTTTCCTTCTAAAAGACAAACAATTTTCTCCATTACCCCCAGTCACAACATAATTTCCGTGGCGACAAAAGTGCCTTGCAAGTGATGTCATCAACAAGCGCTCAACCTCGACCCAATCCGTAACGACTTTCAATGAATTGTAAATAATTGTTGGCTGTCTGCAGCAACAGTAGTACGGTTTCGATAAACCAAACCTAATTTATCACATCTGTTCAAATCTTGAATTATAATTTACAACATCAACCAACATCTCTAAATTCGCTAATTTTATAAAAACATTTTGATGGGCATAAATCGTAATTGTCTCTTCGTTATTATTTAGAATTCATTTTGATTTAAGTAACTGTCTTGTCTTTGACTTAGCATTTTAATTACGACTCTATTCCCAATACATTATTCACTTGTCTAATTAAAACTCCTAATAATCCATATGTGAGTGTACCCCTTTAAGATATCTTGTCTCTGGGAACAGGGAAATCCCCTTAACCCAAACTTTTACTACAACAACGAAACCTAATAATTATGATAATCCCTTCACATCATTCATTTTTAATCCCTCGATGTTTCATGTAACTCATTGAGTATATCATCAAATTGTTGTCCCAAAATATTTTATACACTGCCATACACTCAAACCACTATGATAAACGTGCACTGTACCTTTAAGATAAGACATTTACTTGTTCCCCGTAATGAAAACAGATCATGTTTTTAGAATACGTGAACAGAGCAAAGTACAGAGATCCTTGAAAACCTGCTCCAGAGCGCTCAGGACCTCAGACTGTGGCAAATGTTCACCTTCCAACAGGACACCGACCCTAAGCACACATCCAAAACAACACAGGAGTGGCTTCGGGACAAGTCTCTGAATGCCCTTGAGTGGCCCAGCCAGAGCCCGGATTTGAACCCAACTGAACATCTCTGCAGAGACCTGAAAATAGCTGTGCAGCAACGCTCCCCATTTAATTATTTTATTTTTCATATGTTTGCAAAAATGTCTAAAAACCTGTTTTTGCTTTGTCATTATAGTGTGTAGATTGATGAGGGCAAAAAATATTTTATAAATTTTAGAATAAGGTTGTAAGGTAACAAAATGTGAAAAAAGTCAAGGTGTCTTTATACTTTCCAAATGCTCTGGATAATGTACGTATTATACTCAGTCTAGTTATGGCACAAGTTCACAATGAAGCAGCATCAAGCTCACACAATCAACCTCCGCCAATCAAAATTGTAAAATTAAAATGCAAATGCTGAAAGCTTTCTCCAGACAGTTAAGCGTAATGAAAAGTAACTTAATATTGCATTCATTTTTAAATGCCAGGAATAGGAGATGCATGTAAGAACGTCTTCAGAGTGGACATCTGACACCTTTTTTAATTAGTTAAAGACTTGCATGTGTGTGTCTGGAGAAAAAAGTAGGAGAATGGCCTTTTTCATATCTTAATTTATTTTTTATTCTTCTTAATCCAGACCTATCCAGTCAATCTTTGCATTATGATATCATATGGAATTATATAGTCATTGTATCATACAGTGTAACCAGTATGGGAGTAAAATGTACAACCACTTTGCTTCAGAGGGATTGAGTGTGCATCACCCATAGCATTGATCATTCCACGCATTGCGTCTCCGCACAAAATTAAAATGAAGTCTGTGGTTGTCTTCCTAGCCATCTGGTAATTCTCCTAGTGAAAATGTGAGTGTTAGAGATGTGGTGGAGGAGCGTGTGCCGGTTGTCTCATCTGTTCCTGGTTAAGTTTGGGAGAGTTGTCTCTCGCCTTGACACTGTCATCAAAGAACTGAAATTAAGCGTGTCGGGTTTGGGGGAGCTGGGGGTGTATTTTGCTTTGCAGATTAGCGAGGGGTTCCTTGGGCGTTATGAAGAGTGAGGAGTAGTAGGATCTCTAAGATGTAAAGGGTTAATCATGTGCCTCAGTGAGCAGTGAAGAGACAAGAAGAGGTCCAAACAGGTGGTGCAGCTTCTCTATCAGAGACTTCACACCAGAGGGGGCTGGTGAAGGGAGATTGTCTCATAATAATGAACGGAATGGAGTAAATAGAATGGAATCAAATGCATGAAAACCAGGTGTTAGATGTGTTTGAGATCCTTCCCTTCAGCCATTACTGTGAGCCCGTGCTCCCCATTTAAAGTGCCACCACTGTTTCACACACACTGAGCATTTTGCAACCACACTCAGTCGTCCTGACTCTGTGAAGAGGCACACGTTCACTGATCATTTTCCACAGTTGATATTCAAAGATTGTTGCTAGGATAAAGACTTGAATTTGGTCAAGTGAATAGATACATAATGATTAAGAGAAAAGCAGTTCTCCTTTAGTATGAAGCCTGTGATATAATCAGAAGAGAAGCCGCTGATCAGTGTGTCAATGTAAAATGTCAGTGAACCTCCGTAGGGTTAGGGTTAAGTCTAGGGTTAGAGCTGAGCCGGGATGTGGACAGGAAGCTGGGGTTAGGGTTGAACTGGGATGTGGACATGAAGCTAGGGTTAGGGTTGAATCAGGATGTGGACATGAAGCTAGGGTTAGGGTTGAACCAGGATGTGGACATGAAGCTAGGGTTAGGGTTGAATCAGGATGTGGACATGAAGCTAGGGTTAGGGTTGAACCAGGATGTGGACATGAAGCTAGGGTTAGGGTTGAACCAGGATGTGGACATGAAGCTAGGGTTAGGGTTGAACCAGGATGTGGACATGAAGCTAGGGTTACATGCTGATCAGACCGGACACATCGCGTGCGCAAGCGTCACAAAATAAATTTAGAAATCCATGTTATTCAATTATTGCACCCACACTGCTCGTGCTACGAGCATCTGCGTTGCCAAGGGCTAAAATAGAACTCCTTTCCATTTCTGACGCAGATCGCGCTGAAAGTCCTGCCTCTCCCATCTCCTCATTGGTTTATAGAAGCAGGTACCCAATTGCCATCTCCTCACTGGTTATACCCACGTGGGTGATTGAAAGACAAACTGTTTTGCCGGTGGTCGTGGTAATACTATGAAAGTTTGAATGCTATCACCATATAAGTTCAAAGATGAAAAAGCCTGGAAAGAGGAGAGATGACTAGAAACGATTCTGTTGGCTGTTTTATGTGTGGAATTATTGTCGGAGTATAGAACTTGTGCTTTTCAGGTAAAATAACAACTCAATGTTTATATCCCAGGACAAATTAGCTAGCAACAGCAAGCTAGCGAAATAGGACTAATTGGCTAAGCTAACTGGCTAAATTGTCATACATGTTTAATGCTTTACGACCTGTCCCCATATTAATGTCATTGGTTCAGAGTTTGTTTTGATATTTATACCTGCGTGTCGAGATTGCTTTTGGTGTGTGATTGCTTTTGGTGTAGGGGGGCAAAATGCATTTATGCACGATAGCGCACGATGGCGCATGCGCGCAGCCGGTTTGGGTTCCGTGTTAGGGTTTAACCAGGATGTGGACATGAAGCTAGGGTTAGGGTTGGTTAAGCCAGGATGTTGACATGAAGCTAGGGTTAGGGAGGGTTAAGCCAGGATGTAGACATGAAGCTAGGGTTAGGGTTGGTTAAGCCAGGATGTTGACATGAAGCTAGGGTTAGGTAGGGTTTAACCAGGATGTGGACATGAAGCTAGGGTTAGGGTTGGTTAAGCCAGGATGTTGACATGAAGCTAGGGTTAGGTAGGGTGTAACCAGTATGTGGACATGAAGCTAGGGTTAGGGAGGGTTAAGCCAGGATGTGGACATGAAGCTAGGGTTTAGGACAGTTAAGCCAGGATGTTGACATGAAGATAAGGTTAAGTAGGGTTGAACCAGGATGTTGACATGAAGCTAGGGTTAGGGAGGGTTTAACCAGGATTTTGACATGAAGCAAGGGTTAGGTAGGGTTAAGCCAGGATGTTGACATGAAGCCAGTGTTAGGGAGAGTTTAACCAGGATGTGGACATGAAGCTAGGGTTAGGGAGGGTTTAACCAGGATGTGGACATGAAGCTAGGGTTAAGGACAGTTAAACCAGGATGTTGACATGAAGCTAGGGTTAGGGAGGGTTAAGCCAGGATGTGGACATGAAAGCTAGGGTTAGGGAGGGTTAAGCCAGGATGTTGACATGAAGCTAGGGTTAGGGAGTGTTTAACCAGGATGTGGACATGAAGCTAGGGTTTTAACCAGGATGTGGACATGAAGCCAGGGTTAGAGAGAGTTTAACCAGGACGTGGACATGAAACTAGGGTTAGGGAGGGTTTAACCAGGATGTGGACATGAAGCTAGGGTTAAGGACAGTTAAGCCAGGATGTTGATCTGAAGTTAGGGTTAGGGAGGGTTTAACCAGGATGTGGACATGAAGCTAGGGTTAGGGAGGGTTTAACCAGGATGTGGACATGAAGCTAGGGTTAAGGACAGTTAAGCCAGGATGTAGACATGAAGTTTGGGTTAGGGAGGGTTAAGCCAGGATGTGGACATGAAGCTAGGGTTAGCGAGGGTTTAACCAGGATGTAGACATTAAGCTAAGGTTAGGGAGAGTTTAACCAGGATGTGGACATGAAGCTAGGGTTAGGGAGGGTTTAACCAGGATGTGGACATGAAGCTAGGGTTTTAACCAGGATGTGGACATGAAGCCAGGGTTAGAGAGAGTTTAACCAGGATGTGGACATGAAACTAGGGTTAGGGAGGGTTTAACCAGGATGTGGACATGAAGCTAGGGTTAAGGACAGTTAAGCCAGGATGTTGATCTGAAGTTAGGGTTAGGGAGGGTTTAACCAGGATGTGGACATGAAGCTAGGGTTTTAACCAGGATGTGGACATGAAGCCAGGGTTAGAGAGAGTTTAACCAGGATATGGACACGAAGCTAGGGTTAGGGAGGGTTTAACCAGGATGTGGACATGAAGCTAGGGTTAAGGACAGTTAAGCCAGGATGTTGACCTGAAGTTAGGGTTAGGGAGGGTTTAACCAGGATGTGGACATGAAGCTAGGGTTAGGGAGGGTTTAACCAGGATGTGGACATGAAGCTAGGGTTAGGGAGGGTTTAACCAGGATGTGGACATGAAGTTTGGGTTAGGGAGGGTTAAGCCAGGATGTGGACCTGAAGCTAGGGTTAGGGAGGGTTTAACCAGGATGTGGACATGAAGCTAGGGTTAGGGAGGGTTTAACCAGGATGTGGACATGAAGCTAGGGTTAGGGAGGGTTTAACCAGGATGTGGACATGAAGCTAGGGTTAGGTAGGGTTTAACCAGGATGTGGACATGAAGCTTGGGTTAGGGGGGATTTAACCAGGATGTGGACAGGAAGCTAGGGTTAGGGAGGGTTTAACCAGGATGTGGACATGAAGCTAGGGTTAGGGAGGGTTAATTCCAGGATGTGGACATGAATTTAGGGTTAGGGTTGAACCAGGATGTTGACATGACGCTTAGGTTAGGGAGGGTTTAACCAGGATGTGGACATGAAGCTAGGGTTGGGGAGATTTTAACCAGGATGTGGACATGAAGCTAGGGTTAGGGAGGGTTAAGACAGGATGTGGACATGAAAGTTAGGGTTAGGGAGGGTTAAGCCATGATGTTGGCATGAAGCTAGGGTTAGGGAGAGTTTAACCAGGATGTGGACATGAAGCTAGGGTTAGGAAGGGTTTAATCAGGATGTTGACATGATGCTAGGGTTAGGGAGGGTTTAACCAGGATGCTGTATACTCTGACGAGGACTAGTCACAGGTCTGTATAATCTGACGAGCACTAGTCACAGGTCTATATAATCTGACGAGCACTAGTCACAGGGCTGTATAATCTGACGAGCACTTGTCACAGGTCTGTATAATCTGACGAGCACTAGTCACAGGGCTGTATACTCTGACGAGCACTAGTCACAGGGCTGTATACTCTGACGAGCACTAGTCACAGGGCTGTATACTCTGACGAGCACTAGTCACAGGTCTGTATAATCTGACGAGCACTCGTCACAGGTCTGTATAATCTGACGAGCACTAGTCACAGGGCTGTATACTCTGACGAGCACTAGTCACAGGTCTGTATAATCTGACGAGCACTAGTCACAGGTCTGTATAATCTGATGAGCACTCGTCACAGGTCTGTATAATCTGACGAGCACTAGTCACAGGGCTGTATAATCTGACGAGCACTAGTCACAGGTCTGTATAATCTGACGAGCACTCGTCACAGATCTGTATACTCTGACGAGCACTAGTCACAGGTCTGTATAATCTGACGAGCACTAGTCACAGGGCTGTATACTCTGACGAGCACTAGTCACAGGGCTGTATACTCTGACGAGCACTAGTCACAGGTCTGTATAATCTGACGAGCACTAGTCACAGGGCTGTATACTCTGACGAGCACTAGTCACAGGTCTGTATAATCTGACGAGCACTAGTCACAGGGCTGTATACTCTGACGAGCACTAGTCACAGGGCTGTATACTCTGACGAGCACTAGTCACAGGTCTGTATAATCTGACGAGCACTCGTCACAGGTCTGTATAATCTGACGAGCACTAGTCACAGGTCTGTATAATCTGACGAGCACTAGTCACAGGGCTGTATACTCTGACGAGCACTAGTCACAGGTCTGTATAATCTGACGAGCACTAGTCACAGGTCTGTATACTCTGATGATCACTAGTCACAGGTCTGTATAATCTGACGAGCACTAGTCACAGGGCTGTATACTCTGACGAGCACTAGTCACAGGTCTGTATAATCTGACGAGCACTATTCACAGGGCTGTATAATCTGACGAGCACTAGTCACAGGTCTGTATAATCTGACGAGCACTCGTCACGGAGCTGTATACTCTGATAGAGATGTCTCTCCCCTGACATACATACACAATAATCTGCTGCCCTCAGTAATGAGACAGCCCTCAGCTCGCCCCTCAAGCACTTGTCATGTCAATCATTATTTCCAGCACAATCCAGTCAATTTGAAATGGCAGTAATAATAGCCAAGACAGCTCTGAAGAACATTAAATACAGTAATAGAGCAATGAGCCAACTATAGACACTCTGCGGTTGACAGAGTGTGGCTTTAACCCAGAGAGACATACACAGAGACTCATCCATTTTGTAAATTGAGGTGTGGAGAACGAAAGGCATGTTAACATGTTATTTGAAATGCTCAGACATTCAGCCCTCCATGGAATGAGCTTGACACATGTGGTGTACATAATGTGTGTAAAACAGAAGCCTTTATTTCACTTACTGTAGGTGTACAGTACATTGTTTAACACATAATATGTGTCTGTCAGTCCCAGAGATTAATAGGTGCTGAAATACCAATATCTCTCTGTTAGACTCTCAGGTCTGGATGGATTAAAACAGTTGATGTTATCTTTCTGATGTCTAGACAGGTGACAAGGGAAGATCAGGTTGAACAGCCACCTCTACCTCTACTGCCTGAAGCAGAGTGGATGACAATGACTGGGGAACAGACAGACGTTGAAGAATGCACACTTTGGCCTGCAATAGCATTTCAAGTCCGTGTTCCCTGAGGGCATAGACACAGATGGACACACACACTCAGTCACACACTTGTGGACACGCACATGCATGCACGTGCACACGGACACACTCTGTTAAAATCACTGGCCTTGTCTTTTGTGGAGCAGGGCTGTCCATCTGAGCCAGCTGTGACTGTTTGTCAATCATTTACTGTTCTTCATGTAACACTGATCGAATGTATGTATCGTTCATCGTCTCCCCTCGCCCAACATCCCCCTTCTCCCACTGTCCCCTGGGTGTGAAAATATGCCTGAAGATATGAACATTGTACTTGTCACTGCTGAAGGGTTTCCTACGACACTTTGTCATTTTATGTTTAATATAAGTAGCAGTCAAACAGCTTGCACAATGGCTTCAGAGAATTATGTTGCCTGAACAGATTGTCCGAATTTGGAAAATTCTGCAACTATCTTATTAAGGGAAATGGGCTGATACTGATACAGTGCATACACACACAAACTTAACATTTTAACAAATCCCTTTTTTGCATAAGCAATCCCAATAAACTCTGAGTGGACACCTGCCTTTATGAATACCCTCTGAAAATTCAGGACAATTAAATTACCCTTCAAAAAAGATGATGATCAGTCAACCAGACCCTGGTGCAGGTGGAGGGCCAGCAGGGAGAGCACATCATGTCTGAGTCCCACTGAGGGACTGGCCACCAGCAGAGAGAGGCTGAGAGAGGCTGTCACCGGGGCTGACATGAGGAGACCAGTGGGCTGAGAGTGGCTGGCTGGCCTGGCTGCACACGGACCTCCTTTGACACTATAGCTCTTGACATGTGTACTGTATGTGGAGGGAAGGGAAGGAGTCTGTAGTGGCTTCCTTTCCTCTTTACCATAGCCACTGCCCAAGCCTGAAGCGGGGTTGTTTGGTACGCATACAGTCCACACTCAAGGTTTCCAAACGGCCAAACATTCCATGACATCCAGGGATATGGTGCAACAAAAATATTTATTCTTCTTATATCTAACAAATAAATGATTCTCCAATCAACTTAAAGCATAGATGACTTTATATGGAAAATACATATTATGACATGTCTGTATGGTCAAAAAACTATACCGCTCCCGCATCTAGCAAGGACTCCCTCTCCCGAAGGCCCAACTTCCTGCCTTTATCCTAACACACTTACCACAATACAATGAATAGGCAAGAGGGGGGGCCAAAAACTAACAACAAATGAATATATCTCAATCAGGTAAATATTAATCATAAAGGTACGTACCTAATATTTAATCATTTACATTAATATTTAATATATTTACACAAATATACATGGAGCTCCATATGTTCGGTCTTTTATACAAATATGTCCAAATCGGCTCTAACAGAGTCTGAATAAACACTTGGGTGGACAGACTAGTTTTACTGTCTACTGCAAAGCCAGAGCCAAATTCAGGACCATGGACAGCAACACTTTTCTATGCTGGAAGATGGACTAGATACACAAAACATTTCAAGCCTTGCTTTGTTTTAGCATGCCTGTTGTTTTAGCATGCCTGTTGTTTTGGCATGCCTGTTGTTTTAGCATGCCTGTTGTTTTGGCATGCCTGTTGTTTTGGCTTGCCTGTTGTTTTAGCATGCCTGTTGTTTTAGCATGCATGTTGTTTTAGCATGCCTGTTGTTTTAGCATGCCTGTTGTTTTAGCATGCCTGTTGTTTTAGCATGCCTGTTGTTTTAGCATGCATGTTGTTTTAGCATGCCTGTTGTTTTAGCATGCCTGTTGTTTTAGCATGCCTGTTGTTTTAGCATGCCTGTTGTTTTGGCATGCCTGTTGTTTTGGCATGCCTGTTGTTTTGTCATGCATGTTGTTTTAGCATGCCTGTTGTTTTAGCATGCATGTTGTTTTAGCATGCCTGTTGTTTTAGCACGCCTGTTGTTTTAGCACGCCTGTTGTTTTAGCATGCCTGTTGTTTTAGCATGCCTGTTGTTTTAGCACGCCTGTTGTTTTAGCATCCCTGTTGTTTTAGCATGCCTGTTGTTTTAGCATGCCTGTTGTTTTAGCATGCCTGTTGTTTTAGTATGCCTGTTGTTTTAGCATGCCTGTTGTTTTAGTATGCCTGTTGTTTTAGCATGCCTGTTGTTTTAGCATGCCTGTTGTTTTAGTATGCCTGTTGTTTTAGCATGCCTGTTGTTTTAGTATGCCTGTTGTTTTGGCATGCCTGTTGTTTTAACATCCCTGTTGTTTTGGCATGCATGTTGTTTTAGCATCCCGGTTGTTTTAGCATGCATGTTGTTTTAGCATCCCTGTTGTTTTGGCATGCATGTTGTTTTAGCATCCCTGTTGTTTTAGCATGCATGTTGTTTTAGCATCCCTGTTGTTTTAGCATCCCTGTTGTTTTGGCATGCATGTTGTTTTAGCATCCCTGTTGTTTTAGCATCCCTGTTGTTTTAGCATGCATGTTGTTTTAGCATCCCTGTTGTTTTAGCATGCCTGTTGTTTTAGCATCCCTGTTGTTTTGGCATGCATGTTGTTTTAGCATCCCTGTTGTTTTGGCATGCCTGTTGTTTTAGCATCCCTGTTGTTTTAGCATGCCAGTTGTTTTGGCATGCCTGTTGTTTTAGCATGCCAGTTGTTTTGGCATCCCGGTTGTTTTAGCATGCCTGTTGTTTTAGCATGCCTGTTGTTTTGGCATGCATGTTGTTTTATCATCCCTGTTGTTTTAGTATGCCTGTTGTTTTGGCATGCCTGTTGTTTTAGCATGCCTGTTGTTTTAGCATGCCTGTTGTTTTAGTATGCCGGTTGTTTTGGCATGCCTGTTGTTTTAGCATGCATGTTGTTTTAGCATCCCTGTTGTTTTAGCATGCCTGTTGTTTTGGCATGCATGTTGTTTTATCATCCCTGTTGTTTTAGTATGCCTGTTAATTTTGCATGCCTGTTGTTTTAGCATCCCTGTTGTTTTAGCATGCCTGTTGTTTTAGCATCCCGGTTGTTTTGGCATGCTTGTTGTTTTAGCATGCATGTTGTTTTATCATCCCTGTTGTTTTAGCATCCCTGTTGTTTTAGCATCCCTGTTGTTTTAGCATGCTTGTTGTTTTAGCATGCATGTTGTTTTATCATCCCTGTTGTTTTAGCATCCCTGTTGTTTTAGCATCCCTGTTGTTTTAGCATGCTTGTTGTTTTAGCATGCATGTTGTTTTATCATCCCTGTTGTTTTAGCATCCCTGTTGTTTTAGCATGCCAGTTGTTTTGGCATGCCTGTTGTTTTAGCATGCCTGTTGTTTTGGCATCCCTGTTGTTTTGGCATGCCTGTTGTTTTAGCATGCCTGTTGTTTTGGCATCCATGTTGTTTTATCATCCCTGTTGTTTTGGCATGCATGTTGTTTTATCATCCCTGTTGTTTTAGTATGCCTGTTAATTTTGCATGCCTGTTGTTTTAGCATCCCTGTTGTTTTAGCATGCCTGTTGTTTTGGCATGCCTGTTGTTTTAGCATGCCTGTTGTTTTGGCATCCCGGTTGTTTTAGCATGCCTGTTGTTTTGGCATGCATGTTGTTTTATCATCCCTGTTGTTTTAGTATGCCTGTTCATTTTGCATGCCTGTTGTTTTAGCATCCCTGTTGTTTTAGCATGCCTGTTGTTTTAGTATGCCTGTTAATTTTGCATGCCTGTTGTTTTAGCATCCCTGTTGTTTTAGCATGCCTGTTGTTTTAGTATGCCTGTTAATTTTGCATGCCTGTTGTTTTAGCATCCCTGTTGTTTTAGCATCCCTGTTGTTTTAGTATGCCTGTTAATTTTGCATGCCTGTTGTTTTAGCATCCCTGTTGTTTTAGTATGCCTGTTGTTTTAGCATCCCTGTTGTTTTAGCATGCATGTTGTTTTAGCATCCCTGTTGTTTTAGCATGCATGTTGTTTTAGCATGCCTGTTGTTTTAGCATGCCTGTTGTTTTAGCATGCCTGTTGTTTTAGCATGCATGTTGTTTTAGCATCCCTGTTGTTTTGGCATGCATGTTGTTTTAGCATCCCTGTTGTTTTAGCATGCCTGTTGTTTTAGCATGCATGTTGTTTTAGCATGCCTGTTGTTTTAGCATGCCTGTTGTTTTAGCATGCATGTTGTTTTAGCATCCCTGTTGTTTTGGCATGCATGTTGTTTTAGCATCCCTGTTGTTTTAGCATGCTTGTTGTTTTGGCATGCCTGTTGTTTTAGCATGCATGTTGTTTTAGCATGCCTGTTGTTTTAGCATGCCTGTTGTTTTAGTATGCCTGTTGTTTTAGTATGCCTGTTGTTTTGGCATGCCTGTTGTTTTAGCATGCCTGTTGTTTTAGCATGCCTGTTGTTTTAGCATGCTTGTTGTTTTGGCATGCCAGTTGTTTTGGCATTCCTGTTGTTTTAGCATGCCTGTTGTTTTAGCATGCCTGTTGTTTAGCATGCCTGTTGTTTTAGCATGCCTGTTGTTTTAGCATTGCTGTTGTTTTAGCATGCCTGTTGTTTTAGCATGCCTGTTGTTTTAGCATGCCTGTTAATTTTGCATGCCTGTTGTTTTAGTATGCCTGTTGTTTTAGCATGCCTGTTGTTTTAGCATGCCTGTTGTTCTAGCATGCCTTTTTTAGCGTGCCTGTTATACTAACTGTACTGGTACAGTAAACTATGTATCTTTTATATTTGTGTGCTTCAAGCGTTCCTTGAGATTACAAAACCATCAGGGCTGTCTTGATGAGCTGCATCGTTAACATGGAAATAACGATATCTGGGAAATTCCACAATAACAGAATGATTGGTATTTTCTTGACATGCCCTTTAAAGTGAAAAATCTGATTTTTCTTTTTCCGTGGAATTGCCCATCTGCTATTTGAACCTTTTTAAAGACTCCTCTCTACGCCTCCACTCTGCCACAATGGATCAACGAAGCACAGAAAAATCTGTCATAACATGTTATTCTAAAAGGAATAGGAGCACCGCTGTATTCACAGTCAGTGTGGAATAGTCGTGATATGTTATTCTTAAAGGAATAGAAGCACCTCTCAGTTCACAGTCAGTGTGGAATAGTCGTGATATGTTATTCTTAAAGGAATAGGAGCACCTCTTTAATCACAGTCAGTGTGGAATAGTCGTGATATGTTATTCTTAAAGGAATAGGAGCACCTCTTTAATCACAGTCAGTGTGGAATAGTCGTGATATGTTATTCTTAAAGGAATAGGAGCACCGCTGTATTCACAGTCAGTGTGGAATAGTCGTGATATGTTATTCTTAAAGGAATAGGAGCACCTCTTTAATCACAGTCAGTGTGGAATAGTCGTGATATGTTATTCTTAAAGGAATAGGAGCACCTCTTTAATCACAGTCAGTGTGGAATAGTCATGATATGTTATTCATAAAGGAATAGGAGCACCGCTGTATTCACAGTCAGTGTGGAATAGTCGTGATATGTTATTCTTAAAGGAATAGGAGCACCTCTTTAATCACAGTCAGTGTGGAATAGTCGTGATATGTTATTCTTAAAGGAATAGGAGCACCTCTTTAATCACAGTCAGTGTGGAATAGTCATGATATGTTATTCTTAAAGGAATAGGAGCACCGCTGTATTCACAGTCAGTGTGGAATAGTCGTGATATGTTATTCTTAAAGGAATAGGAGCACCTCTTTAATCACAGTCAGTGTGGAATAGTCATGATATGTTATTCTTAAAGGAATAGGAGCACCGCTGTATTCACAGTCAGTGTGGAATAGTCGTGATATGTTATTCTTAAAGGAATAGGAGCACCTCTTTAATCACAGTCAGTGTGGAATAGTCATGATATGTTATTCTTAAAGGAATAGGAGCACCTCTTTAATCACAGTCAGTGTGGAATAGTCATGATATGTTATTCTTAAAGGAATAGGAGCACCTCTTTAATCACAGTCAGTGTGGAACAGTCATGATATGTTATTCTTAAAGGAATAGGAGCACCTCTTTATTCACAGTCAGTGTGGAACAGTCATGATATGTTATTCTTAAAGGAATAGGAGCACCTCTTTAATCACAGTCAGTGTGGAACAGTCATGATATGTTATTCTTAAAGGAATAGGAGCACCTCTTTAATCACAGTCAGTGTGGAACAGTCATGATATGTTATTCTTAAAGGAATAGGAGCACCTCTTTAATCACAGTCAGTGTGGAACAGTCTTGATATGTTATTCTTAAAGGAATAGAAGCACCTCTCAGTTCACAGTCAGTGTGGAACAGTCATGATATGTTATTCTTAAAGGAATAGGAGCACCTCTTTAACTTAATCACAGTCAGTGTGGAATAATCATGATATGTTATTCATAAAGGAATAGGAGCACCTCTTTAATCACAGTCAGTGTGGAACAGTCATGATATGTTATTCTTAAAGGAATAGAAGCACCTCTCAGTTCACAGTCAGTGTGGAACAGTCATGATATGTTATTCTTAAAGGAATAGGAGCACCTCTTTAATCACAGTCAGTGTGGAACAGTCATGATATGTTATTCATAAAGGAATAGGAGCACCTCTTTAATCACAGTCAGTGTGGAACAGTCATGATATGTTATTCATAAAGGAATAGGAGCACCTCTTTAATCACAGTCAGTGTGGAACAGTCTTGATATGTTATTCATAAAGGAATAGGAGCACCTCTTTAATCACAGTCAGTGTGGAACAGTCATGATATGTTATTCATAAAGGAATAGGAGCACCTCTTTAATCACAGTCAGTGTGGAACAGTCATGATATGTTATTCTTAAAGGAATAGGAGCACCTCTTTAATCACAGTCAGTGTGGAACAGTCATGATATGTTATTCTTAAAGGAATAGGAGCACCTCTCAGTTCACAGTCAGTGTGGAACAGTCTTGATATGTTATTCATAAAGGAATAGGAGCACCTCTTTATTCACAGTCAGTGTGGAACAGTCATGATATGTTATTCATAAAGGAATAGGAGCACCTCTTTAATCACAGTCAGTGTGGAACAGTCATGATATGTTATTCTTAAAGGAATAGGAGCACCTCTTTAATCACAGTCAGTGTGGAACAGTCATGATATGTTATTCTTAAAGGAATAGGAGCACCTCTCAGTTCACAGTCAGTGTGGAACAGTCTTGATATGTTATTCATAAAGGAATAGGAGCACCTCTTTATTCACAGTCAGTGTGGAACAGTCATGATATGTTATTCATAAAGGAATAGGAGCACCTCTTTATTCACAGTCAGTGTGGAACAGTCATGATATGTTATTCATAAAGGAATAGGAGCACCTCTTTATTCACAGTCAGTGTGGAACAGTCATGATATGTTATTCATAAAGGAATAGGAGCACCTCTTTAATCACAGTCAGTGTGGAACAGTCATGATATGTTATTCTTAAAGGAATAGGAGCACCTCTCAGTTCACAGTCAGTGTGGAACAGTCTTGATATGTTATTCATAAAGGAATAGGAGCACCTCTTTATTCACAGTCAGTGTGGAACAGTCATGATATGTTATTCATAAAGGAATAGGAGCACCTCTTTAATCACAGTCAGTGTGGAACAGTCATGATATGTTATTCTTAAAGGAATAGGAGCACCTCTTTAATCACAGTCAGTGTGGAACAGTCATGATATGTTATTCTTAAAGGAATAGGAGCACCTCTTTATTCACAGTCAGTGTGGAACAGTCATGATATGTTATTCTTAAAGGAATAGGAGCACCTCTTTAATCACAGTCAGTGTGGAACAGTCATAATATGTTATTCTTAAAGGAATAGGAGCACCTCTTTAATCACAGTCAGTGTGGAACAGTCTTGATATGTTATTCTTGAAGGAATAGAAGCACCTCTCAGTTCACAGTCAGTGTAGAACAGTCTTGATATGTTATTCTTACGGTACTATTGCCTCAACTGAGTTGAGTGTCAGTTAATCTTGTTTTTCAACCAAATTTTACATCCTCAAATTGATAATCTGTTTAGTTAATCTTGTTTTTCAACCACAATTTATACCTTCAAATTGATAATCTGTTTAGCAAATCTTGTTCTTCAACCAAATGTTATACACTCAAATTGATCATCTTATCAGGATAAGGTAAGACCCAGATGCAGACCGTGTTGAAGTAGAAATGTTTATTACAGCAACAGGGGCTAAGGTACAGGACGGCAGGCTCAGGGTCAGGTCATGCAGAGGTCGGTAATCCAGAGACAGGGCTAAGGTACAGGACGGCAGGCTCAGGGTCAGGTCATGCAGAGGTCGGTAATCCAGAGACAGGGCTAAGGTACAGGACGTCAGGGTCAGGTCATGCAGAGGTCGGTAATCCAGAGACAGGGCTAAAGTACAGGACAGCAGGTATGCTCAGGGTCAGGTCAGGCAGAGTGGTCAGGCGGGCGGGCTCAGGGTCAGGACAGGCAGGGGTCAAAACCAGGAGGACGAGAAAAGAGAGACTGGGGGAAAGCAGGAGCTGATACAAAAACACTGGTTGACTTGACAAACAAGACAAACTGGTACAGACTGACAGAAAACACAGGTATAAGTACCCAGGGGATAATGGGGAAGATGGGCAACACCTGGGGGGGGGGGAGAGACAAGCACAAGGACAGGTGAAACAGATCAGGACATGACACATCTGTTTAGTTCATTTTGTTCTTCAACCAAATGTTATACCCTCAAGTTGATAATCCGTTTATGTTAGAAGTGGTCGTCGACAGGTGGTGGTCAACTATAATTCAGGGGATAAATAAATGATTAATGCTGCATTGTACATATTTCATAAAACAAGTTGTAATCAATTATGAACGAGTCGAGGTACCGACAGCGGTCCATGTTGAGTTATACAAAGTCAAGTACCCCCTTTAAAACAATATATCAATTCCTGCATTTCTACTTCAAAGGGCTGAGAGAGCAAAGCAGCTTGCTGAGCCTCCAATGACTGTGGCACTGAAGTCAGCACATGAAAGAGATTCCACAAAACCCTGCTTCTAATTTGGGATCCTTTCCAAATAAAATCAAACCTTGCTGTTGGTTTATAGAGCAGCATTTTTCTATTTGAACAATGTAAGATCTGTATATGTCCAAGCGAGTCAGACAAGACCATCTGGACAATAAATTAAGTCTAGCGTGTAAATATAATGTCACCTTTCCCATTAACAGAGTATCCCATCACAGATTAAAGACTCATCACATTTTGGAGGGGAGGACAGGAAGACAGATTAGGCCTCATAAAAAAGAGGTTGTTAGAAGCTGAAGGGTTTATGAGCTAATTGAAATCAGTTTGCTTGATATGACTTCATGAATTGGTGATGTGGTAATGAGATGTTTCTCATGAGAGGTTTTTCCTTACAAGGTAATGAGAGGATGTTTCTCTTTACACGGTAATGAGAGGAGGTTTTTCTTTAAAAGTTAATGAGAGGATGTTTCTCTTTACAAGGTAATGAGAGGATGTTTCTCTGTACACGGTAATGAGAGGATGTTTCTCTTTACAAGGTAATGAGAGGATGTTTCTCTTTACAAGGTAATGAGAGGATGTTTCTCTTTACAAGGAAATGAGAGGATGTTTCTCTTTACACGGTAATGAGAGGATGTTAATTAATCTTAGTGGTTGTACAGTCGTCTCAAATAAAACTGTGAAGGACCTCGGCAATACTCTGGACCCTGATCTCTCTTTTGAAGAACATATCAAGACCATTTCAAGGACAGCTTTTTTCCATCTACGTAACATTGCAAAAATCAGAAACTTTCTGTCCAAAAATGATGCAGAAAAATTAATCCATGCTTTTGTTACTTCTAGGTTAGACTACTGCAATGCTCTACTTTCCGGCTACCCGGATAAAGCACTAAATAAACTTCAGTTAGTGCTAAATACGGCTGCTAGAATCCTGACGAGAACCCAAAAATGTGATCATATTACTCCAGTGCTAGCCTCTCTACACTGGCTTCCTGTCAAAGCAAGGGCTGATTTCAAGGTTTTACTGCTAACCTACAAAGCATTACATGGGCTTGCTCCTACCTATCTCTCTGATTTGGTCCTGCCGTACATACCTACACGTACGCTACGGTCACAAGACGCAGGCCTCCTAATTGTCCCTAGAATTTCTAAGCAAACAGCTGGAGGCACGGCTTTCTCCTATAGAGCTCAATTTTTATGGAACGGTCTGCCTACCCATGTGAGAGACGCAAACTCGGTCTCAACCTTTACTGAAGACTCATCTCTTCAGTGGGTCATATGATTGAGTGTAGTCTGGCCCAGGAGTGGGAAGGTGAACGGAAAGGCTCTGGAGCAACGAACCGCCCTTGCTGTCTCTGCCTGGCCGGTTCCCCTCTTTCCACTGGGATTCTCTGCCTCTAACCCTATTACAGGGGCTGGCTCACTGGCTTACTGGGGCCCTCTCATACCGTCCCTGGAAGGGGTGCGTCACCTGAGTGGTTTGATTCACTGATGTGGTCATCCTGTCTGGGTTGGCGCCCCCCCCTTGGGTTGTGCCATGGCGGAGATCTTTGTGGGCTATACTCGGCCTTGTCTCAGGATGGTAAGTTGGTGGTTGAAGATATCCCTCTAGTGGTGTGGGGGCTGTGCTTTGGCAAAGTGGGTGGGGTTATATCCTTCCTGTTTGGCCCTGTCCGGGGGTGTCCTCGGATGGGACCACAGTGTCTCCTGACCCCTCCTGTCTCAGCCTCCAGTATTTATGCTGTAGTAGTTTATGTGTCGGGGGGCTAGGGTCAGTTTGGTATATCTGGAGTACTTCTCCTGTCCTATTCGGTGTCCTGTGTGAATCTAAGTGTGCGTTCTCTAATTCTCTCCTTCTCTCTTTCTTTCTCTCTCTCTGAGGACCTGAGCCCTAGGACCATGCCCCAGGACTACCTGACATGATGACTCCTTGCTGTCCCCAGTCCACCTGGCCGTGCTGCTACTCCAGTTTCAACTGTTCTGCCTTATTATTATTTGACCATGCTGGTCATTTATGAACATTTGAACATCTTGGCCATGTTCTGTTATAATCTCCACCCGGCACAGCCAGAAGAGGACTGGCCACCCCACATATGCTCTCTCTAATTTTCACTTTCTTTCTCTCTCTCGGAGGACCTGAGCCCTAGGACCATGTCCCAGGACTACCTGACATGATGACTCCTTGCTGTCCCCAGTCCACCTGACCGTGCTGCTGCTCCATTTTCAACTGTTATGCCTTATTATTATTCGACCATGCTGGTCATTTATGAACATTTGAACATATTGGCCATGTTCTGTTATAATCTCCACCCGGCACAGCCAGAAGAGGACTGGCCACCCCACATAGCCTGGTTCCTCTCTAGGTTTCTTCCTAGGTTTTGGCCTTTCTAGGGAGTTTTTCCTAGCCACCATGCTTCTACACCTGCATTGCTTGCTGTTTGGGGTTTTAGGCTGGGTTTCTGTACAGCACTTTGAGATATCAGCTGATGTACGAAGGGCTATATAAAATACATTTGATTTGATGTTTCTCTTTACAAGGTAATGAGAGGATGTTTCTCTTTACACGGTAATGAGATGATGTTTCTCTTTACAAAGTTAATTTAGCTCCTCTACAACTATGTGGCATCATTAAGTTGGAGATCAGGGCGCTGATCATTAATGGAATGAGACTCATTAAAGTGAAGAGAGGACTTTTCTCAGTCCCTTCTCCTCATCGAACACACACACACACACACACACACACACACACACACACACACACACACACACACACACACACACACACACACACACACACACACACACACACACACACACACACACACACACACACACACACACACACACACACACACACCTTCCACTGCATGACCGATGCAGCATGGAGGAATGACATCCCTTTATCAAAGCAACAATGGCAACATAATGCATCCTTGACTCCCAACCTCCCCAATTACCTTTACTGGTCTTATTCTCTCTATGCTATCTCCCCCTATGCATCCATATGCCCCTTACCCCTCCATCCAGAACACTCCATCCTTCACCCCTCCATCCAGAACACCCCATCCTTCACCCTTTCATCCAGAACACTCCATCCTTCACCCCTCTTCCAGAACCCTCCATCCTTCACCCATCCCTCCAGATCACTCCATCCTTCACCCCTCCTCCAGAACACTCCATCCTTCACCCCTCCCCCAGAACACCCCATTCTTCACCCCTCCACCCAGAACACTCCATCCTTCACCCCTCCCTCCAGAACACCCCATCCTTCACCCCTCCACCCAGAACACCCCATCTGTCACCCATCCCTCCAGATCACGCCATCCTTCACCCTTTCATCCAGAACAGTCCATCCTTCACCCCTCTTCCAGAACCCTCCATCCTTCACCCATCCCTCCAGATCACTCCATCCTTCACCCCTCCTCCAGAACACTCCATCCTTCACCCCTCCACCCAGAACACCCCATCCCTTCACACCTCCATCCAGAACACCCCATCCTTCACCCCTCCAACCTTCACCCCTCCATCCTACACCCCTCCACCCTTCACCCCTCCACCCTACAGTCCTCCATCCTTCACCCCTACACCCCTCCACCCTACACCCCTCCCTCCAAAAATGACCCGTTCTTCTCCTCTCCGCTTCCCTTGCAAGCATCTCCAGACCTCGAGTGTCAATGATTTAAACGGATTGCTCATCCAGCCAGTTAACCTTCCCATCCCATAAAAAGTGTAATTGGTTTGCTATAGAAAGCAGCCTTTTACATGCTGGGGATCATCCCAGGGCTTGATTAATGCTTCTCTAATCAATGAGTGTCTGGTAGACCCGCCTCTTCAGTCATCCCGTAAAGGGGAACAGCTGGCCTTTCCAAAGTTCACCGTGAGGGGGAGGGGGGGGATCAAGCAGGGGGTCAGTCAAACCACTTATACACATGAACAAAACCCCTGTGCTATTTTCAAGGAGTGACAAAAATGTGTGAAAGGATCAAAGGCCTAACACTGTAAAGAACGGGTGTTTGTATGTGTTTCCATGGATGTGTGTGTGAGGTGTGACCATATGTGACAGACAAAGAGACAGGCAGAAAAATAGGCATCTGAATTGAAACTAACTCACACACATACACTAAATGTAATCGCATTATTAGAGAGGTGTTTCATGTGGTGACATCACAGAGAAAGACTTCTAGATGTATTGCTATTGTAATTTCCTCTTCAAGTAGAAGGGGTTATCATTCTCACAGCTAAAGGTGCTGAGTGTGTTGTGTTGTGTTCAGGACAGATTTGAATAAGACTGGGAACCGGCCCACAGCCTGCTGAGATGTATGAATATCAATGTCAACACCAACTGAGCTGGGTGACAGATTGGGAAATATCAATTCATCATGACTTCAGAATGTGACCTGGACACTATACACAACGGCTCTCCTACACTTTGCTTTGTTGACTGACGCAATATATTTTGCATGAATGTAATCTCTGCTCAAAGATAGGTCTGGTGAGGACCGAGAACGGCATCTGCTCAAAAAACTATAATCAATGTACGATACCTCCAACAATCACCAACAGAGCACTGGGTAAAAGAGATTTCACTTTTGGCCTGCCAAAATAATAAATAATGAATACCCTTCTTGCTGTATACATTAGCATTCAAAGTGGAAATCTAATAAGATGAATCTATAGTGCCACATGTCACAAAGAGTGAAGAGCTTCATGTGGTCCACCAGTAAGAGTTCTGTGGACATCATTAACATCTCTCTGTGGAGCTGCATTCTAACTTCTCTGAGTCTAGACGGTGTTACTGAATGTAAAGCTGAGATGCTACATCAATCTGAGAGATGTGTTGTTCCACCCACTAATGACCTCCGACTAGAGATATGATATATGCAGACAGTGATGAATGATCTTACTAGACATTAATTACAGACGCTTTGCAACTACCAGTCTTCCACCCTTCCTCTCCTCTCTCTCTCTCCCTCCATCTTTCTCAACTTTGTTCAGGGTGTCATGCCTGGTAGGCCAGTGAACTTGTAAACAACAGGCTCCATCTGTCTCCGTCACATTTAATAACAGCTCAATGTTTACTCTGCTTTATTTAGAAGAATAGGAGAGTTGGCAGCAGGTCTGTGTTGGAGTAGGCAGAGGGAACACAGCCACAACACTCCATGAGTTAGGATGCACACACATGCATCTCTTACACACGCTCACTACAACAACACTGCAGTCAAAGAGGGGGGAAATGGGTGAGGGGTGGAAAGGGGGACAAGCAGGGGGAGAGAGAGAGGGCAGCATTGAAATATTCAGACTAAGCCTTTCTTTGAGGTCAGTGGTTTGGACCTCTACACAGACACGCACACACACAGTCTTGTATAGCTACCCTTGTGGGGACACAATTCAGTCCCGTCCAATTTCCTCTTACCCCTAATCCTAAACCTGACCCTGACCCTAACCGTAACCCTAACCCTCATCCAATAACCGAACCTTAACCCTAACCCTAGAACTAAGCCTAGCTCCTAACCCTACACTTAATTCTAACCCTAACACTAAATCTAACCTTAACACTAAATCTAACCCTAACCCTAACACTAAATCTAACCCTGACACTAAATCGAGCCCTAACACTAAATCGAACCCTTAACACTAAATCTAACCTTTTTGGGATAAGGGGCAGCATTTTCACTTTTGGATGAATAGCGTACCCAAAGTGAACTGCCTCCTACTCTGTCCCAGATGCTAATATGTGCATATTATTATTAGTATTGGATAGAAAACACTGTGAAGTTTCTAAAACTGTTTGAATGATGTCTGTGAGTATAACAGAACTCATATAGCAGGCGAAAACCTGAGAAAAAATCAATCAGGAAGTGGGACATCTGAGGTTTGTAGTTTTTCAAAGCTTGCCCTACTGAGTACTCATTGAGATATGGATGAGGTTGCACTTCCTAGGGCTTCCACTAGATGTCAACCGTCTTTTGAAACTTGAATGAGGATTCTACTATAAAGGAGGGGCTCATGAGACCTGTTTGAGACAGTGGTCTGGCAGAGTGCCTCCGTCTCATGACGAGCGCTCCCGACAGAGTTACCTCGCGTTCCAGTGCTTTTTCTGAAGACAAAGAAATTCTCCGGTTGGAACATTATTGATGTTTTATATTAAAAACATCCTAACGATTGATTCCATACATCGTTTGAAATGTTTCTAAAGGACTGTAACGGAACTTTTTGTCTGGATGAAATGCTCGTGCCTCATGAAGATGGATTACTGGGCTGAACACGCTAACAACAAGTGGCTATTTGGACATAAATGATGGAACTTTATGGAACAAATCAGTCATTTATTGTCAAACTGGGATTCCTGGGAGTACCTTCTGATGAAGATCATCAAAGGTAAGTGAATATTTATGGTGTTGTTCTAACTTTGTTGATTACAAAATGGTGGCTATTCCTCTGGCTGTTTTGGGTTCTGAGCGCCGTTCTCAGATTATGCTTTTTCCGTAAAAAAAAGCATAATTTTTAAAAATCTGACACAGCTGTTGCATTACCTTCATATGGCTGCAGGGGCAGTATTGAGTAGCTTGGATGAAAAGTTGCCCATTGTAAACGGCCAGCTCCTCAGTCTCACTTGCTAATATATGCATATTATTATTAGTGTTGGATAGGAAACACTCTAAAGTTTCCAAAACTGTCAAAATATTGTCAGTGAGTTTAACAGAACTGATATTACATGCGAAACCCTGAGGAAAATCAAACCAGGAGGTGGCTTCTATTTTGAAAACTCCATGTTCCATAGCCTCCCTTTGCTGGATTTAAAGGGATATGAACCAGATTCCTTTTCCTATCGCTTCCTCAAGGTGTCAACAGTCTTCAGACATAGTTTCAGGCTTTTATTTAGAAATATTAGCCAGAATGATAACATCGCGTCAAGTGGTCACATGAGGTTTACTCGCGCAACAGAGTTTGGACAGCCATTGCTTTTCCCTCTCCAACTGTGAAAGACATTTGCGGTTGATATATTATCGATTATATACAGTGGGGAGAACAAGTTTTTGATACACTGCCGATTTTGCAGGTTTTCCTACTTACAAAGCATGTAGAGGTCTTTAATTTATATCATAGGTACACCTCAAATGTGAGAGACGGAATCTAAAACAAAAATCCAAAAAATGACATTTTATGATTTTTAAGTAATTAATTTGCATTTTATTGCATCACATAAGTATTTGATACATCAGAAAAGCAGAACTAAATATTTTTGGTACAACCTTTGTTTGCAATTACAGAGATCATAAGTTTCCTGTAGTTCTTGACCAGGTTTGCACACATTGCAGCAGAAATTTTGGCCCACTCCTCCATACAGACCTTCTCCAGATCCTTCAGGCAATACGGACTTTCAGCTCCCTCCAAATATTTTCTATTGGGTTCAGGTCTGGAGACTTACTAGGCCACTCCAGGACCTTGAGATGCTTTTTACTGAGCTACTCCTTAGTTGCCCTGGCTGTGTGTTTCGGGTCGTTGTCATGCTGGAAGACCCAGCCACGACCCATCTTCAATGCTCTTACTGAGGGAAGGAGGTTGTTGGCCAAGATCTCACGAAATACATGGCCCCAACCATCCTCCCCTCAATACGGTGCAGTCTTCCTGTCCCCTTTGCAGAAAAGCATCCCCAAAGAATGGTGATTCCACCTCCATGCTTCACGGTTGGGATGGTGTTCTTGGGGTTGTACTCATACTTCTTCTTCCTCCAAACACGGCGAGTGGAGTTTAGACCAAAAAGCTCTATTTTTGTCTCATCAGACCACATGACCTTCTCCCATTCCTCCTCTGGATCATCCAAATGGTCATTGGCAAACTTCAGACGGGCCTGGACATGCGCTGGCTTGCGTGTGCTGCAGGATTTTAATCCATGACGGCGTACTGCGTTACTAATGGTTTTCTTTGAGACTGTGGGCTCAGCTCTCTTCAGGTCATTGACCAGGTCCTGCCGTGTAATTCTGGGCTGGTCCCTCACTTTCCTCATGATCATTGATGCCCCACGAGGTGAGATCTTGCATGGAGCCCCAGACCGAGGATGATTGACCGTCATCTGGAACTTCTTCCATTTTCTAATAATTGCGCCAACAGTTGTTGCCTTCTCACCAAGCTGCTTGCCTATTGTCCTGTAGCCCATCCCAGCCTTGTGCAGGTCTATAATTTTATTCCTGACGTCCTTACACAGGAGGGCTTCTTAAAGAAAAACTAACAGGTCTGTGAGAGCCGGAATTCTTACTGGTTGGTAGGTGATCAAATACTTATGTCATGCAATAAAATGCAAATTAATTACTTAAAAATCATACAATGTGATTTTCTGGATTTTTGTTTTAGATTCCGTTTCTCACAGTTGAAGTGTACCTATAATAAAACATTACAGCCCTCTACATGCTTTGTAAGTAGGAAAACCTGCAAAATCGGCAGTGTCTCAAATACTTGTTCTCCCCACTGTATTTTAAAAACAGGATTGATTATAAAAAACGTTTGACATGTTTCTGTGGACATTATGGAAACTATTTGAAATGTTCATCTGCGTTGTCGTGACCTCTCTTTCCTGTGGATTTCTGAACATAACGCGGTATTTTGGATATAACAATAATCTTTATGGAACAAAAGGAACATTTGTTGTGTAACTGGGAGTCTCGTGAGTGAAAATATCTGAAGATCATCAAAGGTAAACGATTAATTTGATTGCTTTTCTGATTTTCGTGACCAAGCTTCCTGATACTAAGTGTTCTTAATGTTTTGTCGTACTATCGATAAACTTATAGAAACACTTTGGATTGTTATGCTGTAAAACATAATTTCAAAATCTGTCACGACAGGTGGATTAACAAAATGATAAGCTGTGTTTTCCTATATTGCACTTGTAATTTCATGAATATAAATATTTTGTAGTAATATTTATTGAATGTAGTGTTATAATATTCAGCGGTTGTTGATGACACTTATCCCGATAGGGGGATTGCAGCCATAACAAGTCTATCTTTAATTCTGTGAATAACACTAGTATCTTTTATTATTAGTGTTTCTAGAAAATCACCGGATGTTTTGGAATCAAAGCAATACTGCACGTAATGCGAGATTTTTGGATATAAATATGCACATTATCGAACAGAACATACATGTATTGTGTAACATGATGTTCTATGAGTGTCACCTGATGATCATCAAAGGTGTCACGCCTTGGTCATAGTGTTTTGTGTTTTGGTATATATTTGGTCAGGCCAGGGTGTGACATGGGTTTATTTTGTGGTATTTCGTATTGGGGTTTTGTAGTTATTGGGATTGCGGCTGAGTAGGGGTGTTGCATAGGTTTGGCTGCCTGAGGCGGTTCTCAATCAGAGTCAGGTGATTCTCGTTGTCTCTGATTGGGAACCGTATTTAGGTAGCCGGGGTTTCACTGTGTATTTTGTGGGTGATTGTTCCTGTCTCTGTGTAGTGTTCACCAGATAGGCTGTAATTAGGTTTTACGTTCCGTTTGTTGTTTTGTATTTGTATAGTTATTTCATGTATCGCTTTTTCCATTAAAGACATGAGTAACCACCACGCTGCATTTCGGTCCGACTCTCTTTCGACAAACGTAGAACGCCGTTACAAAAGGTTAGTGATTAATTTTATCTATATTTCTATCTTTGGCTGGAAAAATGGCTGTGTGTTTTATCGACTTGGCAGTGAGCTAACATAATCATATGTTGTGCTTTAGCTGTAAAGCATTTTTGAAATCGGACACGGTGGGTAGATTAACAAGATGTTTATCTTTCATTTGCTGTATTGGACTTGTTAATGTGTGAAAGTGACATATTTCCAAAAAAATATTTTCAAATTTCCTGCGTTGCCTTTTCAGCAGAATGTTGTCGAGGTGTTCCACTAACCTTAACACTAATTCTAACCCTAACACGAAATCTAACCTTATGTAACGTGTGCGCTGGGAGTCAGGAAGCGAGTTCAGGAAGTGCATAATTTAATGAACAAAACAAGAAACACGAACAACGCACAGACAGGAAACTGAAACCGAAACAATGACACCTGGGGAAGGAATCAAAGGGAGTGACATACAGTGGGGCAAAAAAGTATTTAGTCAGCCAACAATTGTGCAAGTTCTCCCACTTAAAAAGATGAGAGAGGCCTGTCATTTTCATCATAGGTACACTTCAACTATGACAGACAAAATGAGAAAAAAAATCCAGAAAATCACATTGTAGGATTTTTAATGAATTTATTTGCAAATTATGGTGGAAAATAAGTATTTGGTCACCTACAGACCTGTAACTTCTTCTTTAAGAGGCTCCTTTGTCCTCCACTCGTTACCTGTATTAATGGCACCTGTTTGAACTTGTTATCAGTATAAAAGACACCTGTCCACAACCTCAAACAGTCACACTCCAAACTCCACTATGGCCAAGACCAAAGAGCTGTCAAAGGACACCAGAAACAAAATTGTAGACCTGCACCAGGCTTGGAAGACTGAATCTGCGATATGTAAGCAGCTTGGTTTAAAGAAATCAACTGTGGGAGCAATTATTAGGAAATGGAAGACATACAAGACCACTGATAATCTCCCTCGATCTGGGGCTCCACGCAAGATCTCCCCCCGTGGGGTCAAAATGATCACAAGAACGGTGAGCAAAAATCCCAGAACCACACGGGGGGACCTAGTGAATGACCTGCAGAGAGCTGGGACCAAAGTAACAAAGACTACCATCAGTAACACACTACGCCGCCAGGGACTCAAATCCTGCAGTGCCAGACGTGTCCCCCTGCTTAAGCCAGTACATGTCCAGGCCCGTCTGAATTTTGCTAGAGAGCATTTGGATGATCCAGAAGAAGATTGGGAGAATGTCATATGGTCAGATGAAATCATAATATAACTTTTTGGTAAAAACTCAACTCGTCGTGTTTGGAGGACAAAGAATGTTGAGTTGCATCCAAAGAACACCATACCTACTGTGAAGCATGGGGGTGGAAACATCATGCTTTAGGGCTGTTTTTCTGCAAAGGGACTAGGACGACTGATCCGTGTAAAGGAAAGAATGAATGGGGCCATGTGTCGTGAGATTTTGAGTGAAAACCTCCTTCCATCAGCAAGGGCATTGAAGAGGAAATGTGGCTGGGTCTTTCAGCATGACAATGATCCCAACACACCGCCCGGGCAACAAAGGAGTGGCTTCGTAAGAAGCTTTTCAACGTCCTGGAGTGGCCTAGCCAGTCTCCAGATCTCAACCCCATAGAAAATCTTTGGAGGGAGTTGAAAGTCCGTGTTGCACAGCAACAGCACCAAAACATCACTGCTCTAGAGTAGATCTGCATGGAGGAATGGGCCAAAATACCAGCAACAGTGTGTGAAAACCTTGTGAAGACTTACAGAAAACGTTTGACCTGTCATTGCCAACAAAGGGTATATTAGTATTAGTATTAGTTTATTGAGATAAACTTTTGTTATTGACCAAATACTTATTTTCCACCATAATTTGCAAATAAATTCATTAAAAATCCTACAATGTGATTTTCTGGATTTCTTTTTCTCATTTTGTCTGTCATAGTTGAAGTGTGCCTATGATGACAGGCCTCTCATCTTTTTAAGTGGGAGAACTTGCACAATTGGTGGCTTTTTTTGGCCCACTTTTTTTGCCCCACTGTATATATTTTTTTTTTATAACATCTGAGTTGTTGACCAATAGTATTACTCTTGAGTAATACTACCAATCAGATATCAGGCCTACTGGACGGAAAGACAACAACACCTCTGCTTCAAAGAGGTGTGACAGAATGGGAGCTGTCAAGAACAACACAGAAGGCTGAATTCCTGAGAAGAACCTTTTCCATACAGTTGATAAGAGTAACTTAGGGGGCTGGGCTGCCCTACACACACACACACACACACACACATTAGTGATGGCAGAGGGCTGGCGAGTGAGGCCCTCACTGTGATGTTTCATTTTGAATGCTGCTGAGCCAATGGGTTGTGGAATGTCATCCTGTGACCTGTCCTTCCCTCTTCTTATACTAATCCTCATTGACATTTCCCTCAACTGCACACCGGTCCTGAACATCAAGAGAGACCAGAAAACCATCCAACATGAACGACTAAAAAAGCCTAACATGATGCAATAGCCAAACTACAATCACTGCCAGCAGATACTACTCATGTGGCATACGTATTATCACAAAATCTGGCTACAAATCAGGATCTCTGTTTCCCTCATCAACAGCAAATACAAGCGTGTGTGCGTGTGTGCGTGTGCGTGTGCGTGTGCGTGTGTGCGTGTGCGTGTGCGTGTGCGTGTGCGTGTGTGTGTGTGTGTGTGTGTGTGTGTGTGTGTGTGTGTGTGTGTGTGTGTGTGTGTGTGTGTGTGTGTGTGTGTGTTTGTGTGCGTGTGCGTGTGCGTGTGCGTGTGCGTGTGTGTGTGTGTGTGTGTGTGTGCGTGTGTGTGAATTGTAAACAGCGGCACACAGCTTCCTCTAGACCTACACATGGTATACACCGTCCAACAAAATGCTTACTTGCAGGTTCTTTCTCAACAATGCAAAAACTTATAAGAGATAAGAATAGGAATATAAAGTGACTCAGTAGAGTAAACACTTTAGCATCAGTATAATACAGGAAGGCACGATTTATAGTCTAATATTTATATGTGTGTGTGTGTGTGTGTGTGTGTGTGTGTGTGTGTGTGTGTGCCAAGACAGTGGTGGTGTAGCAGAGGGTATCCAGGCTGGCCCTGGCTACCAGCGCTGTGTGGGGTAAACACATACCCACTCAACAGCCCTGCTGGAGGGTGGTACCGGTACTTTGTGTTTGTGTGCATGTAAACATCACCTGAAGTGATTCCAGTCCCACCAGTACAAGGCTGTATAAAAGCACACAGGTGTAGCATTGCGAGAGGTGTCAGAACACTAACTAGTTCAGAGGACACACCATCAGAGACTGGCTGAGAGAGAGACAGAGACCGAGGGCAACCACGGTGTAATACATCTTTGGATTTCCACAGTTTACACACTGACAGGTAAGTTCTGTTTGAGTGAGGACCTCATCTTAGTTGAACCATTATCATCCAGTGAGTGAAAACTTTAACTTTGTATTCTCCCGTTATAACAGTGTAGTGATGATATACATTATGTTCATATGTACCCACTTTGAGGCTATGGTGCGCTTGTTGTACTATGGACACTCTCTCTAAACATAAGTGGTACATATATTTTAAATTGCCATTATACTAATGTTCTTGTTTCCAAGAAGCACTGTTCACAAAAACACTGTTAGTGAATGGTGGCATGTCTGACAGTAAACATATTGTATGTTTTTTGACTAATCTGACTCCACTCCAAACTTTTTATGCAGGTGGTGTGTAGCAGGTCTAGTAGTGTAGTATTTTATACTGTTGAGGATATTAACATTGAAAGGAAATGGTCTTTAGAGGGATAGTTTTTTATTATTGTTATTGTTTTCTTTGTATATTTACAGTCACCATGGTCCCTCTCGCAAAAGGGGAAAATAATTAGTGAACTTTCTGACCTCTCACCGTAGACGTAAATTATACCACGTAAATATTAAGTGAATAATTTACATCAAAATGTGAATAAGTGTAGTCATAACATTGCAATTATTCACAAACCAATGATTACAAGAGTGGAAATGGCCCCTATTACCTTGGCATTTGTTGCAGTACACTGTGTAACACCCCTTCGATAAATTATTATAACGTTTTCCTGGGGAAAACATTAATTGCTGATGAGTTACAATATTATTGACAATTACAACTGAACCGCACAGTACTAATAAAATTATTACTCAATTTCAAAATTAGATTACCGAAAAGCATCAGCCAAGCATCGTATCAAAGTAAACCTCACGATGATCTAAGCATTTGTTATATCACCTTACAGTAACAATGTGTAAGAGATAATGAATAGGTTTGAAATGCTTTGCGAGATACAATGCGAAAAGCTTCACAACAAAGAATAGTGCGTGACTATCGAATTTCTGTTTGTGAAATATAGGACATTTCAAAGCTTTGAGCATAGAAACAATCTCACCGGTTTACGGCACTGACTTAACACTTCCTAACAAGCGCACCACCATCCAACTATTTGGCATAGTTTGGCAGCAACACAGGACAGATTTATTCAGAAAGCTCCTATGCCACTAATATTGCTAGAGACCATCCATCAAACACTTCCATCCATCAAACGCTTCTTCTATAACCTACCAGGGATTAATATGAGAGTGCCAGTTTATATGAAGTGATTCTGTAACGGTCGTCGTAGGTGGAAGAAGAGGAGGACCAACACTGAAACAAAACAATAAAACGACAAACGAACGGTCCTGTATGGTGCTGAAAAAACACTGAACAGAAAATGTAATCACCCACAACTCAAGGGTGAAAAACAGGCTGCCTAAGTAGTACCCCCCCCCCCCCAATGGTGCGGACTCTGGCCGCAAAACCTGAAACTATAGGGGAGGGTCTGGGTGGGCGTCTGTCCGCAGTGGCGGCCCTGGCGCGGGACGTGGACCCCACTCCACCATAGTCTTTGCCCGCTTCCTTACCCAGCTCCGTGGAGTCTTTAGAGAGACGATCCTCGCCGCCGACCTCGGACTGGAGACCCTAGCAATGGGTCCCATATGGACGGGAGATTCCCGGCAGCACCGGACCGGCGGGAGACTCCGGCAGCACCGGACCGGCGGGAGACTCCGGCAGCACCGGACCAGCGGGAGACTCCGGCAGCACCGGACCAGCGGGAGACTCCAGCAGCACCGGACCGGCGGGAGACTCCAGCAGCACAGGACCGGCGGGAGACTCTGGCAGCTCCGACGTGAAGGGTCTCCTACCTGACTTAGCCATACTCCCCGTGTCCCCCCAATACATTTTTGGGGCTCGCACTGTTCCAGAGAATGCCAGGCGGGCTCCGGCACTCTCCCTGGGTCGAACGACCACCTTTCTATCTCGTCCCATGTTGTCCTCCTCCAGATAGTGCTGCTCCATACCACACTGCTTGGTCCTTTGGTGGTGGGTGATTCTGTAATGGTCGTCATAGGTGGAAGAAGAGGAGGACCAATGCGCAGCGTGGTAAGTGTCCATATTCTTGAATAAAATAATTGAACACTGAAACAAAACAATAAAACTACAAACGAACAGTCCTGTATGGTGCTGAAAAAACACTGAACGGAAAATATAATCACCCACAACTCAAGGGTGAAAACAGGCTGCCTAAAAGTATGGTTCTCAATCAGGGACAACGATTGACAGCTTTCTCTGATTGAGAACCATACCAGGCAAAACACAGAAATACCAAATTATAGAAAAAAGAACATAGACTGCCCACCCAACTCCCGCCCTGACCATACTAAAACAAAGACATCACAAAGGAACTAAGGTCAGAACATGACAGTTATATGGTTGTAGTAGGCTAGTTTTAGGGAGGGTATGGTTATCTGACTGATTTGGGCCAGTGGAGCGAAATATTTCAACAAATAATTTTCTTCTGTAATGACTTGGGGTCTTATCTATGGCTTGTGTCCAGGATTACAGAATTTATCCCATTTGTTCCCAAATATTCCCCAGACAAATATTATGCCATTAGTAACCCTGACATGTAATCCATATAGTTTTTTTATACTGAAAAGTATGTAAAAAAGTGTGTTTTACTCTTGGTCACAATTGTGACCGATGGGAATATCCAGTGCACTGCCTATAATAAAATTAACAGACATTTACCTATATTCTTCCTATATTCTTCAGGTATTAGGTACCTACATTTCTCTTTAACTTATTTCACATTTTGTTGTGTTACAACCTAATTTCAAAATGGATGACATATTCTCACCTACCTACAAAATACCCCGTAATAACAAAGTGAAAACCAAATGTATTGAAAATGAATTTATTGAAAATGAAATACAGAAATATCTCATTTACGTAAGTATTCACACCCCTGAGTCAATACATGTTAGAATCACCTTTGGCAGCGATTACAGCTGTGAGTCCTTCTGGGTAAGTTTCAAAGAGCTTTGCACAACTGGATCGTACAACATTTGCTCACGATTCTTTAAAAAAAATTCAAGCTCCATCAAAATTGGTTGTTGATCATTGATAGACAGCTATTTTCAAGTCTTGCCATAGATTTTCAAGACGATTTAAGTCAAAACTGTAACTAGGCCACTCAAGAACATTCAATGCCGTCTCGGTAAGCAACTCCAGTGTATATTTGGCATTGTATTTTCGTTTTTTGTCCTGCTGAAAGGTGAATGAATCTCCCAGTGTCTGGTGGAAAGCAGACTGAACCTGGTTTTCCTCTAGGATTTTGCCTGTGCTTAGCTTGATTCCGTTTATTTTTTATCCAGAAAATCTCCCGTTCTTAACCATTATAAGCATACAATAACATTATGCAGCCACCACTATGCTTGAAAATATGGAGAGTGGTACTCAGTAATGTGTTGTGTTGGATTTGCCCCAAAAATAACACTTTTTATTCAGGACAAAAAGATAATTTCTTTGCCACATTTTTTGCAGTATTACTTTAGTGCCTTGATGCATGGACAGGATGCATGCTTTGGAATATTTGTATTCTGTACAGGCTTCCTTCTTTTCACTCTGTCAATTAGGTTAGTATTGTGGAGTAACTACAATGTTATTGATCCATTATCAGTTTTCTCCTATCACAGCCAGTAAACTCTAACTGTTGTAAAGTCACCATTGGCCTCATGGTGAAATCCCTGAGCGGTTTCCTTCCTCTCTGGCAACTGAGTAAGGAAGAATGCCTGTATCTTTGTAGTGACTGGGTGTATTGATACACCATTCAATGTGTAGTTAATAAATTCACCATGCTCAAAGGGATATTCAATGTCTGTTTTTTATTTTACCCATCTACCAATAGGTGCCTTTCTTTGCGAAACCTCCCTGAACGTTGTCTTTGAATCTGTGTTCAAAATTCACTGCTCGACTGAGGGACCTTACAAACAATTATATGTGTGAGGTACAGAGATGGTAGTCATTCAAAAATCTTGTTAGACACTATATTATTGCACACAGAGGGAATCTATGCAACCTATTATGTGACTTGTGAAAGATGGCGCCGACAGACATGGCACCTCTGCTTCTAGCTCCTAAGCAACTTTGCAGTATTTTGTTTTTTTGTGTGTTATTTCTTATATTATTAGCCCAGAACGTTTTTTGTGTTATTACATACAGCCCAGAAACAACTTTTGGATATCAGAGCTATGGTAACTCACCAGCATTATGATCAGGAATACGACATTCCCGAATTGGATCCTTGGTTCGCACCCCCTAGAGCAATTGAAAATTACAAGCGTTTCACTACACCCAATTCACCCAATAACATTTTCCAAATATGTGTATGTGACCAATACAATTGGATTTGATTTGACTTGTTAAGCAAATTATTACTCCTGAACTTATTTAGGCTTGCCATAACAAAGGGGTGGAATACTTAGTGGCTCAAGACATTTCTGATTTTCCTTTTTAATTCATTTGTAAACCATTTGAAAAACATAATTCCACTACGGGGTATTGTGTGTAAGCCAGTGACACAAAATCTCAATTTAATTTGTTTTCAATTCATTCTCTAACACAACAAAATGTAGAAAAAGTCAAGGGGTGTGAATACTTTCTGAAGTATACCTCAGCCTGCTTACCCACACACCAAACCCAATTACCCATGCACTCCAGCCCTGTTGCACAATGCCCTAACCCTAACACCCACATACCAATACCCTAATATTGATACAGTCAAGTTCTGATACACACACATCCTAGACCTAATTTCCCCACTTGTTTCTTATAGACCCCAGTTCCTGTGCTTAAAAAAAGTTTATTGAAGTTTTTCACATTTTACAATCTTAATAGGTTAGTTCATATACATGCAAATCAGCTTTCACAATACATATTATTGTCCCCCATAGATCGACCTTTAATATTGTCATCCATGTGAGTATCGAAATCAATACTTTTCATGGTGTAGCAGTTCAAAAAAAAGGGGTTCCAAACTCTGTTCATCATGACAATTGGCATAGGACATAATTACTTTGAACAAAACAGCTCCACTTTACTACAGCATGCACATTGTGCAGAAATCAACCATGCAGTATCTCTGACATTGTCTTTGCCTGTACATCTCATCCCTGTTACTTGCCTACCTCAGCCCTGTTACCCACTTTCCGTAGGCCTCTATTCCCCAAGACACCAAGACACCATATCCAGCTATTGGCTGCACATTCCAACCCTGTTATTTGCATATCTTAGTCACGTGACCTCTGTATTTCTGCATTTCATCCCCAATATTCATATAAACTAGGTCTACACCTGTACTTCAGCTCCAATTTACATAACTACAAAGTCTGCACCTGAACCCAATTAGTTAACTAAGCCATCTCTAAATGTGCCAAAGCCTGAATACTCATGAACTGTACAACCAGGACTACCCCTGTACCTCAACCCCAGTACGCCTACAAACCAGGTCTACACTTTTGACTGAGTCCCACTACTAATATAAACCAGATCTACACCTGCATATCTCAGCCCAAATACCAATACCAACCACATTTACAACTGTGGCTATGTCCCAATAATCTCCTAAACCAGGCCTACCCTTGTGCAAGAGACACTAAACAAACTCATTGACACTAATTTAGTTTATGGGTCAATACAAAATATGACATTTTACACTCAAACTCACTGATTTAAACATAATAAAGGCTAATGGATGATGGTAAAATCATCTGAGTCTTAGCTATGGCATGTACCCAGGATTACAGGATTTAAGTGCAGATGAAAATGTGCAAGTGATGCATAGCAACTGCTAGTAACTAGAGCAACACTTTACAGTTAAGTAACAAGAATAATGGCTGGCTCAGGTATGTGTTTGTGCTACTAAGTTGTTTCATATAATGATATTTTGATTATAATTAAGGTCAGCAGGACTTTACCTTGTGTTTAAGAATTAAAGGTCGTAAAACAAACTATTTCACAAACAAATTGTTCTTCTCTCTACAGGTCCCAGAAAATGGTGTTTGGCATCCGGAAGCGTATCCATGACCACCTGGTGGAGCGAAGAATCTGCAGAACCCGGCTGGTGACCAAATATGGGCGCTGCAACATTGAATTCGGCAACGTGAAGTACGGCAACCATTTTGCCTTCCTCTTGGACTTCTGGACGACCTTCGTAGAGTTCCGCTGGCGCTTTGTCCTCTTCTTCTTCATCGCCTCCTTCACCCTGAGCTGGTTCATATTTGGACTGCTGTGGTTCTGGATCGCCCGGAACAACGGGGACCTGACGTGGCAGAACCCCTCGAAAGGCCACATCCCCTGTGTGGACAACGTCTACAATCTCATTACAGCATTCCTCTTCTCCCTGGAGACACAGACCAGCATTGGTTACGGTGGACGTGCCATCACCCCTTTCTGTTCTGGTGCTGTAACCCTCATCATTATCCAGTACCTCATAGGTAACATCATCAACTGCTTCATGTGTGGAGTCATCCTGGCCAAGATCTCCATCCCTAAGAAAAGGGCCAAGACCATCACATTCAGTGAGATGGCTGTCATCTGTCCTAAGAAGGACTTCCTTTGCCTCATGATAAGAGTGGCCAACTTGCGCAAGACCCTGATGATCGGGAGCCAGATCTACGGCAAGCTGTTGAGGACAACCATCAAACCCGACGGGGAGACAATCATCATGGACCAGGTGAACATTGAGTTCGTGGTGGATGCTGGAAAGGACAACCTTTTTTTTGTGTGCCCTCTCACACTCTACCATGTGATTGACAATACTAGCCCTTTCTTTGAGATGGCAGTGGACACACTCCATAAGCAAGAGTTTGAGCTGGTGGTCTTTCTGGACGGCACAACCGAGTCCACCAACTCAGCCTGCCAGGTCAGGACTTCCTTCATCCCTCAGGAAATCATGTGGGGTTACAACTTCCTGCCCATCATCTCCCGCAACAAAGAGGGCAAGTACAGAGTGAACTTCTCCAACTTCTCCAAGGTGGTACCCGTGGCTACTGCACACTGTGCCTACTGCTTCCACAACATGAAGGGACACCACCTCCACACCATTGATGGAATTGACAACGGGGAATTTGAAGTGATTGATAACTTAGAACAACCTAATATGACCAAGATGTGAGCTTTTGGAGAGAATATGTGGAATAGAAGCCAGTTATAGGTTGTACTCTTAGAAGAAAAGGGTTCCAACAGGGTTCTTCAGCTATGCCCATAGGATAGCCCTTTTGTTTCAACACTGTAAAAAAAAAAGAAAAATCTGAACAAACCTGATTTTCCTGCATTCATACTTTAAAATTGTATTATTTAATTTTAAGTAGGATTTACTGTACAGTCAAAAGTGTTGACACACCTACTCATTCAAGGGTTTTAGTCTTTATTTGTACAATTTTATACATTGTAGAATAAGACATCAAAACTGAAATATGAAATAACACATATAGAATCAAGTAGTATACAAAAACGTGTTAAATAAATAAATAAAATATATAGTTGAGATTCTTCAAAATAGCCACCCATTGTCTTTATGACAGCTTTGCACACTCTTGGCATTCTCTCAACCATGAAGGGACCTGGAATGTCACGTGGAGTGCATTTCAATTAACAGGTGTTCCTTGTTAAAAGTTAATTTGTGGAATGTCTTTCCTTCTTATTAATGTGTTTGAACCAATCAGTTGTGTGACAAGGTAGGGGGGGTATACAGAAGATAACCCTATTTGGTAAAATACCATGTCCATATTATGGTAAGAACAGCTCAAATAAGCAAAGATAAATGACAGTCCATCATTACTTTAAGACATGAAGTTCAGTCAATACGTAAAATTTCAAGAACTTTTAAAGTTTCTTCAAGTGCAGTGGCAAAAACCATCAAGTGCTATGATGAAAGTGGCTCTCATGAGGACCGCCAAAGGAAAGGAATACCCAGCATTATCTCTGCTGCAGAGGATAAGTTCATCAGAGTTAACTGCACTTCAGATTGCAGCCCAAATAAATGCTTCACAGAGTTCAAGTAACAGACACATCTCAACAGTTCAGAGGAGACTTTGTGAATCAGGTTTTCATGGTCGAATTGCTGCAAAGAAACCACTACTAAAGGACACCAATAAGAAGAAGAGACTTGCTTGGACCAAGAAACATGAGCAATGGGCATTAGACTGGTGGAAATCTGTCCTTTGGTCCCAAATTCAGATTTTTGGTTCCAACCGCTATGTGTTTGTGAGACACAGAATAGGTGAAAGGATGATCTCCGCATCTGTAGCTTACTTAACCAGCATGGCACACTTAACCAGCATGGCTACCACAGCATTCTGCAGCAATACGCCATCCCATCTGGTTTGCTTTTCATTTGTTTTTCAATGGACAATGACCCAACACACCTCCAGGCTGTGTAAAGGTTATTTGACCAAGAAGATGGCCTCCACAATCACCTGACCTCAACCCAATTGAGATGGTTTGGGATGAGTTGGATCGCATTGTGAAGGAAAAGCAACCAACAAGTGCTCAGCATATGTGGGAACTCCTTTAAGACTGTTAGAAAAGCAGTCCTGTTGAAGCTGGTTGAGAGAATGCCAAGAGTGTGCAAAGCTGTCATCAAGGCAAAGGGTGGCTACTTTGAAGAATCTCAAATATAACATTTATTTTGATTTGTATAAAACTTTCTTGGTTACTACACGATCATTCTATAATGTAGAAAATAGTCCAAATAAAGAAAAACCTTGAATGAGTATGTGTGTCCAAACTTTTGACTGGTACTGTACTTATTAAGTGCTGACTAGTTTAGACTGTTTGGCTTTTTTTTAAGCTTGGTTTTATTTGTCTTGAGTTATCTTACATAGTTATTACATCTTAGTATAAGGAATTCTACAAGTTAAATGAGACACATTCCTGAGAGAACAGCTTTTTGAAGCTGGGATCTACCAATGACTGGTATTTGAAGATACTGTATTTAGACTTGTTTTAAAAATCAGACATGAAGGGACTATCAAACTAATATTTGTATTAAAAACATTTACAATCTAGATATGACTCAAATTGCTTTTATTCAATATACCAAGGCAGGGGAAACAAACCCCTAAACCTGGCATTGTGAGTGCCTTGCTTTACCAACTGAGCTGCTGCAGGACCACGTTGGATCACCTATTCAACTCTGTGGGGATGTCTTTCAAGGGCAAGGACATCCCCAAGATAAAACGTCACTGGAACATGCATGCTGCTTTTGAAAGTGAGTGAGTAATAGGACGTGAAAACTATAACAAATTTTAAAAAGGAAAATGTAAAACAATTTTTAAAAATGAGGCTATATGCAATGAGTACCGGTACACCGAGTCAATATTCTGGGGTTCAAGGTAGTTGAGGTGATTGAGGTCATATGTACAGGGTGTTACATGTGAATTGTTGTGGGTCCAGGGTGTCTGGGATGATAGTGTGGATGTGAGCCATGACCAGCCTTCAACTCATTTCATGGCTACAGATGTGAGTGCTGTGCGTCCTTTAGACAGGTTATCTTGGCATTCTTGGGCACAGGGACTATGGTGGTCTGCTTGAAACATGTAGGTATTACAGACTTGGTCAGGGAGAGGTTGAAAATGTCTGGTCAGTGCATGCGCTGAGTACATGTCTGGTAAACCGTCTGTCTAATTTACATCAGCTATGGAGAGCGTGATCACACAATTGCCCGGAACAGCTGCTGCGCTCATGCATGGTTCAGTTTTGCTTGCTTAGAAGCGAGCATAGAAGGCATTTAGCTCGTCTGAGAGGCACTGGGAAACACGCGGCTGGGCTTTTCTTTTGTAAACCGTGATAAGTTTGCAAGCAATGCCACATCTGACGATTTGATCTTAGTCCTGTATTGAAGCTTTACCTGTTTGATGGTTCTTCGGTGGGCATAGCGGGATTTCTTATAAGCGTCCGGAGTAGTGTTCCACTCCTTGAAAGAGGCAGCTCTAGGCTTTAGCTCAGTGCTGATGTTGGCTGTAGTCCGTGGCTTCCGGTTGGGATATCTATGGTCACTGTGGGGGTGATGCACTTATTAATGTCTGATATGGTAAACTCCTCAATACCATCGGATGAATCCCAGAACATATTCCAGCCTGTTTTAGTGAAGCAGTCCTATAGCTTAGCATCTTCTTCATCAGACCACTTCCGTATTGAGTTTTTGCTTGTAAGCACTAGAAGTTGATATAGAGCTGTACAGGTGACATGCTGGTAGAAATTAGGTAAAAATGATTTAAGTTTTCCTGCATTAAAGTCACCTGCCACTAAGAGTGCTGCCTCTGAGTGCGTTTTTTTTTTGCTTGCTTATGGCCCTATTCACCTCGTTGAGTGCGGTCTTAGCGAAAGCATCAGTCTGTGGTGGTAAATAGATAACTACGGAAATTATAGATTTAAACTTGTGGTAAATATTGTGGTCTACAATTTCTCATGAGGCATTCTGACTCACACGAGCAAAACATTGAGCCTTCCTTAATAGTAGAGATTGCGCACCAGCTGTTGTTCACAAGAGACACCTGAGCTTGTATAAAAAAACAGCTACATTTATATTTTCCTTGTTCAGCCACGACTAAGTGAAACATAGGGTATTACAGTTCTTCAGATCAAGTTGATAGGATAGTCTCAAACAGAGCTCATGCAGTTCATGCTCCAGTGATTGCATGTGCACCAATAGAACGGAGGGTAGAGGCTGTTTATCCACTCCCCGACATAGTCTCTTCAGGTATCCCGCACGCTGGCCTCTATAACGCCGCCTCCACTGAGTGTCAGGGATTTGGGACTGGTACGGAATAAGCTGTACGTCCTTCGCCTCTGATTCATTGAAGTAGAAATCCTCATCTAAATTGAGGTTAGTAATTGCTGTTCTGATGTCCAGAAGCTGTTCTCGGGAATAGGAAATGATGACAGCAACATTATGGATGAAAAAAGTTCAGATCTGTGCAAAACAATATACACTACCGTTTGGGGTCACTTAGAAATGTTCTTGTTTTTTAAAGAAAATCACATTTTCTGTTCATTAAAATAACATCAAATTGATCAGAAATACAGTGTGGACATTGTTAATGTTGTAAATGACTATTGTAGCTGGAAATGTCAGATTTTTTTTATGGAATATCTACATAGACTTATATCAGCACCCATCACTGATGTGTCCAATGGCACATTGTGTTAGCTAATCCAAATGTAGCATTTTAAAAGGCTAATTGATCATTAGAAAACCCTTCTGCAATTATGCTAAATGGCATATATTATTATTATTATGTTAGCACAGCTGAAAACTGTAGTCCTGATTAAAGAAGCAATTAAACTGGCCTTTAGACTATTTGAGTATGCGGAGCATCAGCAATTGTCGGTTCGATTACAGGCTCAAAATGGCCAGAAACAAAGACCTTTCTTCTAAAACTCGTTAATCTATTCTTTTTCTGAGAAATGAAGTCTATTACATGCAAGAAATTGAAACTGAAGATCTCGTATAACGCTGTGTACTACTCCCTTCACAGAACAGTGCTCCTCTCAGTCCTCCAAACAGAAGTGCTGAAAGACAGAATCCTTGATGGAGACACCACCATGTCCTATAAAAGTTTGGACAATAGACTAACACTCCTCCACCCTAACGCTTCCTACATCCTGTCCCCATCCACTCCCCTTAAGCCCTAACCCTTCCAGCAGCCTGTACCCATCCACTCCCCCTAAGCTCTTACCCTTCCTACTGCCTGTCCCCATTCACTCCCTACCACTTCACCTTAGCCATAACCCACCATACAGCCTGTGCCCATCCACTCCCTTCCAGTTTCCTTTAAAAACATGTGAAAAATAAAAAAAATAATTCCTGAACTTTCTTATAAAACATCACTTTTTTTTTTATTCGTAAAAATCCAAATAACTTCACCGATCTTCATTGTAAAGGGTTTAAACACTGTTTCCCATGCTTTTTCAATGACCCATGAACAATTAATGAACATGCTGTCATGACACCCACTGGAGATGGCTCCCCTGCCTGTTCGGGCGGCGATCGGCGGTCGTCGTCGCCTGTCGACTAGCTGCCACAGATCCTCTTTTCCTTTTCTGTTTGTTACATCTTATTGGTTGCACCCATCACTTATTTTGTTTTGATTCAGGACTATTTAAGCCCGTTAGGCCCGCCTGTTTTTGTGCGGGCTTGTTTTCTGTTAGTCGAGGTTGTGGCGTGTAGTGTTCCTGTCTGTTTGTGCCTTGTGTTGGGTTGGATATTTTTTGATTATTCGCCTGTTGTTTGGGAAGTTAATATTGAAGGCCATAATAAAGTCCGGTTTCCCCATTATCCTCTGCTCTCTGCACTTGACTCCGCACCCACCACTCCAGGCTCTGTGACACATGCACCTGAGAAACGGTCGTTAAGACACTAACAGCTTACAGACGGTAGGCAATTAAGGTCACAGTTATGAAAACTTAGGAAACTAAAGAGGTCTTTCTACTGACTCTGAACAACACCAAAAGAAAGATGCCCAGGGTCCCTGATCGTCAGCGTGAACATACCTTAGGCATGCTGCAAAGAGGCACGAGGACCGCAAATGTCCGTACTGTGAGACGCCTAAAACAGCGATACAGGGAGACGGGACGGACAGCTGATTGTCCTCGCAGTGTCAGACCACGTGTAACAACACCTGCACAGGATCGGTACATCCTAACATCCCACCTTTGGGACAGGTACAGGATGGCAACAACAGTTACCTGAGTTACACCAGGAACGCACAATCCCTCCATCAGTGCTCAGACTGTCTGCAATAAGCTGAGAGAGGCTGGACTGAGGGCTTGTAGGCCTGTTGTAAGGCAGGTCTTCACCAGACATCACCGGCAACAATGTCGCCTATGGGCACAAACGATCGATTTGGAGGTGGAGGGTCCGTCGTGGTCTGGGGCGGTGTGTCACAGCATCATCGGACTGAGCTTGTTGTCAATGCAGGCCATCTCAACGCTGTGTTAAAGGGAAGACATTCTCCTCGCTCATGTGGTACCCTTCCTGCAGGCTCATCCTGACATGACCCTCCAGCATGACAATGCCACCAGCCATACTGCTCATTCTGTGCGTGATTTCCTGCAAGACAGGAATGTCAGTGTTCTGTCACGGCCAGTGAAGAGCCCAGATCTCAATCCCATTGAGCACATCTGGGAACTGTTGGATCAGAGGGTGAGGGATAGGGCCAATCCCCAGAGAAATGTCCGGGAACTTGCAGGTTTTTATTTTTATTTAAAAAAATATTTCACCTTTATTTAACCAGGTAGGCCAGTTGAGAACAAGTTCTCATTTCCACTGTGACCTGGCCAAGATAAAGCATAGCAGCTCGACATATACAACAACACAAAGTTACACATGAAATAAACAAAACATACAGTCAGTAATACAGTAGAAAAAAAAGAGAAAAAAAGTTTATATACAGTGTGTGCAAATGAGGTAAGATAAGGGAGTTAAGGCCACGGTGGCGAAGTAACTACAATATAGCAATTAAACACTGGAATGGTAAATGTGCAGAAGATGAATGTGCAAGTAGAGATACTGGGGTCCAAAGGAGCAAGATAAAAAAAAATACACTATGGGGATGAAATAGTTGGATGGGCTATTTACAGATTGGCTATGTACAGGTGCAGTGATCTGTGAGCTGCTCTGACAGCTGGTGCTTAAAGCTAGTGAGGAAGATATGAGTCTCCAGCTTCAGTGATTCTTGCAGTTTGTTCCAGTCATTAGCAGCAGAGAACTGGAAGGAGAGGTGGCCAAAGGAAGAATTGGCTTTGGGGGTGACCAGTGAGATATACCTGCTGGAGCGCATGCTACGGGTGGGTGTTACTATGGTGACAAGTGAGCTGAGGTAAGGCGGGGCTTTATCTAGCAGAGACTTGTAGATGACCTGGAGCCAGTGGGTTTGGCGACGAGAGTGAAGCAAGGGCCAGCCAACGAGAGCGTACAGGTCCCAGTGGTGGGTAGTATATGGGGCTCTGGTGACAAAACGGATGGCACTGTGATAAACTGCATCTGCATTTGTTGAGTAGAGTGTTAGAGGCTATTTTGTAAATGACATCGTCAAAGTCAAGGATCGGTAGGATAGTCAGTCTTACGAGGATATGTTTGGCAGCATGAGAGAAAGATGCTTTGTGCGAAATAGGACACCAATTCTAGTTTTAATTTTGGATTGGAGATGCTTAATGTGAGTCTGGAAAGAGAGTTTACAGTCTAACCAGACACCTAGGTATTTGTAGTTATCCACATATTCTAAGTCAGAGCCATCCAGAGTAGTGATGCTGGACGGGCGGGCAGTGATCGGTTGAAGAGCATGCATTTCGTTTTACTTGTATTGAAGAGCAGTTGGAGGCCACGGAAGGGGAGTTGTATGGCATTGAAGCTCGTCTGGAGGTTAGTTAACACAGTGTCCAACGAAAGGCCAGAAGTATACAGAATGGTATCGTCTGCGTAGAGGTGGATCAGGGAATCACCAGCAGCAAGAGCGACATCATTGATGTATACAGAGAAGATAGTCGGCATGAGAATTGAACCCTGTTACACCCCCATAGAGACTGCCAGAGGTCCGGACAACAGGACCTCCGATTTGACACCCTGAGTTTGGGTCTAGAGTGTCTCCCCCTTTGAAAGGGGGATGACCGCACCAGCTTCCCAATATTTGGGAAGAGATGTTGAACAGGCTAGTAATAGGGATTGCAACAATTTCGGCAGATCATTTTAGAAGGAGAGGGTCCAGATTGTCTAGCCCTGCTTGATTTGTAGGGGTCCAGATTTTGCAGCACTTTCAGAACATCTGCTATCTGGATATGAGTGATGGCTAAATCGGGGAGGCTTTGGCGAGTTACTGTGGGGAGTTAAGTTTGCTGAAAATAAACACAGTTGACAGTGAGAGGACATTTATTTTTTTGCTGAGTTTATCTTTCAGATATACAGTACCAGTCAAAGGTTGAGACACACCTACTCATTCAAGTTCTTTTTCGTATTTTAAATATTTTCTACATTGTAGAATAGTGGAGATATCAAAACTATGAAATAACACATATGGAATCAAGTAGTAACCAAAGAAGTGCTAAACAAATCTAAATATATTTTATATTTGAGATTCTTCAAAGTAGCCACCCTTTGCCTTGATGACAGCTTTGCACACTCTTGGCATTGACTTAAATGTAAATGTAAACTAGCTTCATGAGGTAGTATCGCGGCTCAGGCTAAGACCCAGATGCAGACACAGGAGGCAGATGTACGTGTCTCCGAGATTATTACAGTACAAGGGGCAGGCAATCGGTAGGTCAAGGCAGGCAAAGAGTCGTAATCCAAATCAGAATCAGACAGGTACAGGACGGCAGGCAGGATCAGGGTCAGGACAGGCAGAAAGGTCAGAACTGGGAAGATTAGAAAAAGCAAAAACAAGAGCACAGGAACATGATGGTAGGACTTGACGGGACAAGACGAACTGGCAACAGACAAACAGAAAATGCAGGGATACAGTGCCTTGCGAAAGTAATCGGCCCCCTTGAACTTTGCAAACTTTTGCCACATTTCAGGCTTCAAACATAAAGATATAAAACTGTATTTTTTTGTGAAGAATCAACAACAAGTGGGACACAATCATGAAGTGGAAGAACATTTATTGGATATTTCAAACTTTTTTAACAAATCAAAAACTGAAAAATTGGGCGTGCAAAATTATTCAGCCCCCTTAAGTTAATACTTTGTAGCGCCAAGTCGCTTGGGGTATGTCTCTATCAGTTTTGCACATCGAGAGACTGACATTTTTTCCCATTCCTCCTTGCAAAACAGCTCGAGCTCAGAAGAAAAGCAGGCCCAAACCATGATGCTGCCACCACCATGTTTGACAGTGGGGATGGTGTGTTCAGGGTGATGAGCTGTGTTGCTTTTACGCCAAACATAACGTTTTGCATTGTTGCCAAAAAGTTCAATTTTGGTTTCATCTGACCAGAGCACCTTCTTCCACATGTTTGGTGTGTCTCCCAGGTGGCTTGTGGCAAACTTTAAACGATACTTTTTATGGATATCTTTAAGAAATGGCTTTCTTCTTGCCACTCTTCCATAAAGGCCAGATTTGTGCAATATACGACTGATTGTTGTCCTATGGACAGAGTCTCCTACCTCAGCTGTAGATCTCTGCAGTTCATCCAGAGTGATCATGGGCCTCTTGGCTGCATCTCTGATCAGTCTTCTCCTTGTATGAGCTGAAAGTTTAGAGGGACGGCCAGGTCTTGGTAGATTTGCAGTGGTCTGATACTCCTTCCATTTCAATATTATCGCTTGCACAGTGCTCCTTGGGATGTTTAAAGCTTGGGAAATCTTTTTGTATCCAAATCCGGCTTTAAACTTCTTCACAACAGTATCTCGGACCTGCCTGGTGTGTTCCTTGTTCTTCATGATGCTCTGCGCTTTTAACGGACCTCTGAGACTATCACAGTGCAGGTGCATTTATACGGAGACTTGATTACACACAGGTGGATTGTATTTATCATCATTGGTCATTTAGGTCAACATTGGATCATTCAGAGATCCTCACTGAACTTCTGGAGAGAGTTTGTTGCACTGAAAGTAAAGGGGCTGAATAATTTTGCACGCCCAATTTTTCAGTTTTTGATTTGTTAAAAAAGTTTGAAATATCCAATAAATGTCGTTCCACTTCATGATTGTGTCCCACTTGTTGTTGATTCTTCACATAAAAATGCAGTTTTATATCTTTATGTTTGAAGCCTGAAATGTGGCAAAAGGTCGCAAAGTTCAAGGGGGGCGAATACTTTCGCAAGGCACTGTAAATACACATGAGGTAATGGGAGACACTTGATGGGGGTTGGAGACAATCACAAGACAGATGAAACAGATCAGGGTGTGACAGTAGTCACCTGAAATGCATTTGAATTAACAGGTGTCCCATGTTAAAAGTGAATTTGTGGAATGTCTTTCCTTCTTAATGCATTTGAGCCAATAAGTTGTGATGTGACAAGGTAGGGGGGGTATACAGAAGATAACCCTATTTGGTAAAAGACCAAGTCCATATTATGGTAAGAAATGCTCAAATAAGCAAAGATAAATGACAGTCCATGATTACTTTAAGACATGAAGGTCAGTCAATCCGGAAAATCTCAAGAACTGTTAAAGTTTCTTCAAGTTCAGTGGCAAAAACCATCAAGTGCTATGATGAAACTGGCTCTCATGAGGAGCGCTACAGGAAAGGAAAACCCAGAATTACCTCTGCTGCAGAGGATACGATCATTAGAGTTAATGCACTTCAGATTGCAGCCCAAATAAATGCTTCACGGAGTTCAAGTAACAGACACATCTCAACATCAACTATTCAGAGAAGACTGCGTGAATCAGGCCTTAACCTCTTGCTCCTACCTGACACGCAGGCGTCCCATCTAGACATCTGGAAATGCAAATGCACTACGCTAAATGCTAATAGTACTAGTTAAAACTCAAACGTTCATTAAAATACACATGCAGGGTATTGAATTAAAGCTACACTCGTTGTGAATCCTGGCAGCAAGTCAGATTTTTAAAATGCTTTTCGGCGAAAGCATGAGAAGCTATTATCTGATAGCATGTAACACCCCAAAAGACCCGCAGGGGACGTAAACAAAATAATTAGCATAGTCGTCGCTACACAAACCGCACAAATAAAATACAAAACATTCATTACCTTTGACCATCTTCTTTGTTGGCACTCCTAGATGTCCAATAATCACTATTGGGTCTTTTTTCGATGAAATCGGTCCATATATAGCCTAGATATCGATCTATGAAGACTGTGTGATAAACGGAATAAAATAGCGTCTTATAACGTAACGTCATTTTTTTAAATTAAAAAAGTAGACAATAAACTTTCACAAAACACTTTGAAATACTTTTGTAATGCAACTTTAGGTATTAGTACACGTTAATAAGCGACCAAATTGATCACGAGGCGATGTATATTCTTTAGCTGTCCGTCTGGAAATAATGTCCGGGTAAATCTCAACCAAAATATCCGGTCGGAGACCGGAAGAACTGCGCTGCCTTGCGTCTGTTTGACCAAGAAACAAATAGTATGCAAATGACAAGACTCTAGACATCGTGTGGAAGCTGTAGGTATTGCAACCTCAGCCCCATTAAATGTGGTTCACCTTTATCAATGGGTTCAAGTCGGGCATGGATATATTTTTCCATTTTCAGTGATCAGATTTTCCTGCACTTTTCGATGAAATGCACGTTCTGTTACAGTCATAGCCGTGATTTAACCAGTTTTATAAACGTCTGAGTGTTTTCTATCCACACATACTAATCATATGAATATACTATATTCCTGGCATGAGCAGCAGGGCGCTGAAATGTTGCGCGATTTTTAACAGAATGTTCGAAAAAGTAGGGGGTAGGAGTAACAGGTTAATGGCCGAATTGCTGTGTAAGGGCTGTGTAAGGGCTATTTGACCAAGAAGGAGAATGATGGAGTGCTGCATCAGATGACCTGGCCTCCACAATAACCTGACCTCACCCGATTGTTATGGATTGGATGATTTGTACTGCAGAGTGAAGGAAAAGCAGCCAACAAGTGCTCAGCATATGTGGGATCTCCTTCAAGACTGTTGGAAAAGATTTCCTCATGAAGCTGGTTGAGAGAATGCCAGGAGTGTGCAAATATTTTGGTTACAACATGATTCCATATGTGTTATTTCATAGTTGTGATGTCTTCACTATTATTCTACAATATAGTAAATTAAGAAAATCCCTTGAATGAGTAGGTGTGTCCAAACTTTTGACTGGTTCTGTAGCTACATGTAAAAAAAAACGCATGTCATGGCGAATACACAACGCTAGGTTGCGCCAACGGACTATTGTCAATAATGCAATCTGTATGCCGGTAAAGTTACAATTAATTTGCCAAGTTACTAAAGGTAACATTCCATTAACACATCTTTTTAGGCAACTCCTAAAAGCTAAAGTTAATTAGTCTGTCACCCAACATGCAACACACTAATGTTAACAATGTCATTCACTAGCTTATTAGCTAGCTAATGTTGGCAAGCCTGGGTAGCTAGCTAACGAAAAATGGCAGCTAACATTAGCTAGCTACACTATATACAGATCAGTATGTGGACACCCCTTCAAATTAGTGGATTTAGCTATTTCAGCCACACTCATTGCTGACAGGTGTGTAAAATTCAGCACACAGCCATGCAATCTCCATAGGCAACATTGGCAGTAGAATGGCTTTACTGAAGAGCTCAGTGACTTTCAATATGGTAGCATTATAGGATGCCACCTTTCAAACAAGTCAGTTTATCAGATTTCTTCCCTGCTAGAGCTGCCCCGGTCAACTGTAAGTGCTGTTATTGTGAAGCTGAAACTTATAGGAGGTACAACGGCTCAACCACGAAGTGGTAGGTCACACAAGCTCCAAGAAAGGGCCCGCCGAGTGCTGAAGTGTGTAGCGCATAAAACTGATCTGTTGTCGGTTGCAACACTCACTGAGTTCCAAACTGCCTCTGGAAGCAACGTCAGCATTAGCTTTGCGCTTCAGCATTCCTCCCACCTAGCGAATAAAGGATATTTTAGTATTGACATTTTTCTCAGTTTCATCAAGCCGTCAATGTCACCCTGTAATGACAAATGAATACAATTAAAAAGGTCAGCTCAACAGAACCCAAACACAACTCCGGTGCCACCCCCATCCCCAGTCCTTCATCAACAAACAAAGAAGAGTTGTGACAGCAAACAAACATCCGAAAACATCAGAGCTGAATATTTTACATGGTGTCTCTCTCTCTCCCACACACACAGGCTCGTGCAAGCACGCACACACACTCACTCAGGCACACACACAAATACAGGCACTGACTCAATTGTACGTAAGATA